>NC_089816.1:25363332-25464222 GCF_029633855.1 Hoplias malabaricus | reverse complement strand
TTCTCTCTCTCTATCTCTCTCTCTCTCTCTCACACACACACACACACACACACACACAAAACTAAATATTAACCAGCCAGTTTCATGCTTGTCTGCTGGACCTCTCTCTCTCTCTCTCTCTCTCTCTCTCTCTCTCTCTCTCTCTCTCTCTCTCTCTCTGATTCACATATGGACCTGAACCTTGTCTAGGGTTCAGACAGATCATTCCACAGTCAATATTTCTAATACACACACACACACACACACACACACACACACACACACACACACACTTCTCTATCAACATTATTCATCAGGCTTCACTGACTGCACTGTCGGAAAACAGAAAAGATGGAATACACAAAGAACAGTACAAGTGTGTGTGTGTGTGTGCATGCAGTGGGACATGGTTAGTCACCAAGTAAAACAGAGCAGGGTGTGTAGAACAAACACAAGTGATATTAAACAGCTGGACTTCATTTCCCTTGTCTCACACACACACACACACACAAACACACACACTCACACAGACAGACGCACACACACAATAATTGGACTCTGTTGGCTGTATGGTCATGACATGGCTGAGTTGTGCTCTAATGGTTTGCACATTTTTCACACTGAAGTTGAACAGTGTATCTCTCCATTAAACATAAACACACACACACACACACACACACACATTTCCCACAGCACCCCTCATTCCCTCCCTCTCTCTCTCTCAGTGTCCTGCTGTGCTTATTTGAATTTACTATTAACAATAACCCAGTTGGACCGGCCCAAACCCCATGTTATCTTTGGATCATTGCTGGTATTTAATCCTTAGAGTGAGAGATGTAGCGATAACTAATGCGCTCAAGTTTAGGAATGAGGACCCTTCCAGAAACAGATGGGATAGAGTCTGAAATGCAGTCTTCTGTATTAAATACAAGTGGTTTTTCCACGCACTGAGTTTTTGTGAATTATGAAAATGTGCATAAAAAACGGAAATGGAAAATTTCCTAAATGGAAACAGGGCCCAAAATTCACAAAAATACCCCATAATCTGATAAAAAATATAAATAAATAAAGATTTTACGCTCAGATGAGGTGTAATACACATAATATTGACATGCAGAAATACACAACAGAGGGATGGTAAAGGATTTTCTGAATAAACACAGTTTATATGTTTTGTACCGGAGACAGAAAATAATACGAAATTAACAATAAAATTGTAACGTGGACTTAGCTTTTATGTTTGGAATATACAGTGTGACAGCAGCTGGACTTCCCCATGAACTATTAAAGATGAAGGGTCAAACTAAGCAAGTGCATTATTGGCTGTAATGAAATGAGTAGCCTAAATAATTTATTGCATATAGGCCTCGATTTTGACGGTAAATGTACATTAGATGCAAGGCAAAATTATAGGTGTTAATAATTGATTGAGTATATCTCTGACAGCTCCATAATTTCCTGAAGGTCATGCTTTATTATTATCCTTTATTGTCAGAAATTCAGACTAAACGTCATTGTGCTCTCTTCTATTTCTTTCTATTCTGAAAGGTCAGGTGTTGTGTTTGCTGTATAAAGGTAAGCTGGCCTCAGGTGCAACCTTTACTGCTCAGTCCTCAAGAGAGCTGTGTGTGTGCGCGTGCACGCGTGCGCGTGTGTGTGTGCGTGTGTGAGAGCACAGCTGCCTGCAGAACAGTGTGTCTTTGTCTCAGGTAAAGCTGAGTGCTTGTTAGCCTCGTTAGTGCACAGCCAGGCCCTCCTCTTAACGAGGTTCAACCTCTTTAATGAGGTCACAACCTCATTTCCTGCCATGACATCACACAAGCTCGAACAGCTCACACTCGTATTTCACTAGCGTCACTTTGTCACACTGGACAGAGGAGAGGACACTCCAGGCCAACATGTGTTTGGCCTACTTCAGCCTGGGTCACACACACACACACACACAAATATGAATTTATCTGTGTGTCATATTTACAGACTTCTGTGTTCCTGTGTGCAAATGTGGCTGTGTTACTGTACTGGGGTTTAAATGTGGGACCTCTCGCAGGTCCAGAGTTAGCAAAATGGTTGACAAGTTCACACACACACACACAGAGGCCAAAAGGAAGGTTTTCATCGTATTAGATGACTCAACACTTGTTCAGCAAATGGAAAAAAGACAAGTACGCGAAAGGACAGTTTCAGAGCATCACCTTACCGGACAGGAAAGATAAAACTGACCGGATACTTCCAACCCAGATCCACTTACAGGCCAGTAAATAACACCAGGGTGTCTACGAGAGTCTTAAAAAAGAACAGCACACTTACATTTACTGATCACACACACAAAACACACACACAAACACAACTGCTGCCATCTTTTGAAGACAGCCAACTAATATTATTTTCTATTATTAGTACACAGTTAAAGAAACAATGTGTAAAATTTGGGCAGCACGGTGGTGCAGCAGGTAGTGTCGCAGTCACACAGCTCCAGGGGCCTGGAGGTTGTGGGTTTGATTCCCGCTCCGGGTGACTGTCTGTGAGGAGTTGGTGTGTTGTCCGAGCGGGTTTCCTCCGGGTGCTCCGGTTTCCTCCCACAGTCCAAAAAACACACGTTGGTAGGTGGATTGGCGACTCAAAAGTGTCCATGAGTGAATGTGTGTGTGTGTCTGTGTAGCCCTGTGAAGGACTGGCGTCCCCTCCAGGGTGTAATCCCGCCTTGTGCCTAATGATTCCAGGTAGGCTCTGGACCCACCATGACCCTGAACTGGATAAGTGCTTACAGATAATGAACAAATGTGTAAAATTTGGTATTTTTGCTACTGTTGTAAAGTGTATTTCCCAGTTACAGCACTGTTAAAAAAATCAGTGGGGAGGGGGAGTAGGTTTGTGGTTTCCTACTCTCCTCTTTGCCTTGCCTTGCAGTTTCTGCAGTGCTGAGCCTGGAGTAGCAATGACAGGCCCTGTTCTCACAATTACAGACCACTGAAGTGTCACAATGATTTTGAAGCTCTAATTTTAAGGTTCATACCTAGTGTGCAGTTAATCTGCTTCCAAACTGGGAGGTATCTTAAGCTTTTTGCCAGAAGTGAACATTTTTTCTATTTTTCTGTTTACATGTATTTACTTTGAGACTCAATTCAATACTAAGCATGTCTTAAGTGTTATACTGAGTAGATGTGTTACAATAAATACGTAATTATGCTTCTTTTATACAGTGATAGGAAACTCGCTCCAATTCAGTACACCTATCTAATGTACAATGAACACAATAGATACACACACACACACACACACACACACACAAAAACACACACACACACACACACACACACTATATGCCCTAAGGGCAGAATTAAAATGTTTGCAAGGACAACCACAAATACAATTCATATTTTGTTACACACATACACACCCATGGATTAAATAAAGAGGGGTAGGTTTTAAGAGCTTACAAACGGACATAAATACAAACACCTAGGCGCCGTTTATTGTTTGATGAAGGTAGAGCTGGAGGTTTCTGTGGAGAGTAAGAGAAGCCCACAGGATCATGGTAGTGTCAGCTGAAGGCATCAGGACCAGCATGAATAATGACCACACAGCCGTCTGTCCAGCATAAAGCTTTCATGAGACGCCCCGTCACTGAGACAGACTGAATGTAATCGAGTCTTTAAAAGCAGCCCTCACTCAGTTAAAAGGATGAGAAGAGGAGGAAAGGGTGAGAGGGAGCGAGAGAGCGAGAGAGAGCGATAGAGAGAGAGAGAGAGGGTGGATGTGAGAGAAGTGAATGGAATAGAAAGGAGGTTTGAAGTAGGTCTAAGCTCACACAGATCTACTCTACAAGGTCAATGGTGCTATGTGTGTGTGTGTGTGTGTGTGTGTGTGTGTAAGTGAGAGAAAGATAGAGAGATGGGGTTGGAGGGATTGAACAGGGAAAAAAAAATCACTGCATCATAAATGCTTCCCACTGAGAGATGCTGTTCTGGAAGGATTTAAAGGATGATCAAAACTGTTCTGCTAAAGCACTGACATCTGCATCAGAACTGCGAGCCAACCTCCAAATACTGACCCCATTTCAACATCAGCCTCGTCCAAACATCGACATCATTTGAGCACTAACCTCATCCAAACACCAACCTCAAACAATTATCAGACTCGTCCAGAAACCAGCCTCATTCAAATACTTTCCTCATAAAAGTCCAAACCCCACACAAACATTTCCCTCATCCAAAAGCCAACCTCATGCAAACACTCGCCTCATCATAAAGCCAACCTCATTCGAACACCAACCTTGTCCAAACACCAACACCATCTAAACAATAATATCCTCCAAACACCAGCTTCATCCAAACACCAACCTCATCCACACACCAGCTTCATCCAAACACCTCATCCAAAAAAACAACTTTATCCAAACATTTGTCTCATCCAAACACCATCATTCAGAAGCCAACCTCATCCATATACCACCCTCATCTAAACACCAGCCACATTCATATACATCCAAATACAAGCACAAACCTCAGTAAAACATTTACCTCATCCCAGCCCCAGTGTCATCCAAACATGTATCTCATCCAGAGATTCATTACGACATCCAAATGCCAATATCATCCAATCACCAACCTCATCTAAACACCAACATCATCCACACACTGACATCATCCAAAGACCAACCTCATCCAAACACCAACATCAAACACACACTGACATCATCCAATCACCAACCTCATCTAAACACCAACATCATCCTCACACTGACATCATCCAAAGACCAACCTCATCCAAGCACCAACATCATCCACACACTGACATCATCCAAAGACCAACCTCATCCAAACACCAACATCATCCACACACTGACATCATCCAAACACCAATGCCATCCACACACTGACATCATCCAAACACCAACCTCATCTATACACCAACATCATCCACACACTGACATCATCCACACACCAATGTCATCCACACACTGACATCATCCAAAGACCAACCTCATCTAAACACCAACATCATCCACACACTGACATCATCCAAAGACCAACCTCATCCAAACACCAACCTCATTTAAACACCAACATCATCTACACACTGACATCATCCAAAGACGAACCTCATCTAAACACCAACATCATCCACACACTGACATCATCCAAAGACCAACCTCATCCAAACACCAACATCATCCACACACTGACATCATCCAAAGACCAACCTCATCTAAACACCAACATCATTCAAACACTGACATCATCCACACACTGACATCATCCAAAGACCAACCTCATCTAAACACCAACCTCATCCAAAGACAAACCTCATCCAAACATCAACATCATCCACACACTGACATCATCCACACACTGACATCATCCAAACACCAACCTCATCTATACACCAACATCATCCACACACTGACATCATCCAAAAACCAACCTCATCCAAACACCAACCTCATCTAAACACCAACATCATTTACACACTGACATCATCCAAAGACGAACCTCATCTAAACACCAACCTCATCTAAACACCAACATCATCCACACATTGACATCATCCAAAGACCAACCTCATCCAAACACCAACATCATCCACACACTGACATCATCCAATCACCAACCTCATCAAAACACCAACATCATTCACACACTGACATCATCCACACACTGACATCATTGAAAGACCAACCTCATCTAAACACCAACATTATCCACACACTGACATCATCCAAAGACCAACCTCATCTAATCACCAACATCATTTAAACACCATCATCATTCACACACTGACATCATCCAAAGACCAACCTCATTTAAACACCAACATCATCCAATCACCAACCTCATCTAAACACCAACATCATCCACACACGGATATCATCCAAAGACCAACATCATCTAAACCCCAACGTCATCAACACACTGATATCATCCAAAGACCAACCTCATCCAAACACCAACCTCATCTAAACACCAACGCCATCCACACAATGACATCATCCACACACTGACATCATCCAAAGACCAACCTCATTTAAACACCAACATCATCCACACACTGACATCATCCAAAGACCAACCTCATCCAATCACCAACATCATCCACACACTGACATCATCCAATCACCAACCTCATCCAATCACCAACCTCATCTAAACAACAACGTCATCCACACACGGACATCATCCACACACTGACATCATTGAAAGACCAACCTCATCTAAACACCAACCTCATCTAAACACCAACCTCATCTAAACACCAACATTATCCACACACTGACATCATCCAAAGACCAACCTCATCTAAACACCAACCTCATCCAAAGACAAACCTCATCCAAACATCAACATCATCCACACACTGATATCATCCAAAGACCAACCTCATCTAATCACCAACATCATTTAAACACCATCATCATTCACACACTGACATCATCCAAAGACCAACCTCATTTAAACACCAACATCATCCACACACTGACATCATCCAATCACCAACCTCATCTAAACACCAACATCATCCACACACGGACATCATCCAAAGACCAACATCATCTAAACCCCAACGTCATCAACACACTGATATCATCCAAAGACCAACCTCATCCAAACACCAACCTCATCCAAACACCAACCTCATCTAAACACCAACGCCATCCACACAATGACATCATCCACACACTGACATCATCCAAAGACCAACCTCATTTAAACACCAACATCATCCACACACTGACATCATCCAAAGACCAACCTCATCCAATCACCAACATCATCCACACACTGACATCATCCAATCACCAACCTCATCCAATCACCAACCTCATCTAAACACCAACGTCATCCACACACGGACATCATCCACACACTGACATCATCCAAAGACCAACCTCATTTAAACCCCAACATCATCTACATACTGATATCATCCAAAGACCAACCTCATCCAATCACCAACATCATTTAAACACCATCATCATTCACACACTGACATCATCCAAAGACCAACCTCGTCTAAACACCAACATCATCGACACACTGACATCATCCAAAGACCAACCTCATCCAAACATCAACATCATCCACACACTGACATCATCCAATCACCAACCTCATCTAAACCCCAACGTCATCAACACACTGATCTCATCCAAAGACCAACCTCATCCAATCACCAACATCATCCACACACTGACATCATCCAAAGACCAACCTCATCCAATCACCAACATCATCCACACACTGACATCATCCAAAGACCAACCTCATCCACACACCAACATCATCCACACACTGACATCATCCAAAGACCAACCTCATTTAAACACCAACATCATCCACACACTGACATCATCCAAAGACCAACATCATCTAAACATTTACATCATCCACACACTGACATCATCCAAAGACCAACCTAATCTAAACATTTACATCATCCACACACTGACATCATCCAAAGACCAATCTCATTTAAACACCAACATCATCCACACACTGACATCATCCAAAGACCAACCTCATCTAAACATCAACATCATCCACACACTGACATCATCCAAAGACCAACCTCATTTAAACACCAACATCATCCACACACTGACATCATCCAAAGACCAACCTCATCTAAACACCAACATCATCCACACACTGACATCATCCAAAGACCAACCTCATCCAAACACTAACATCATCCACACACTGACATCATCCAAAGACCAACCTCATCCAAACACCAACATCATCCACACACTGACATCATCCAAAGACCAACCTCATCCAAACACTAACATCATCCACACACTGACATAATCCAAAGACCAACCTCATCTAAACACCAACATCATCCACACACTGACATCATCCAAAGACCAACCTCATCCAAACACTAACATCATCCACACACTGACGTCATCCAAAGACCAACCTCATCCAAACATCAACATCAGCCACACACTGACATCATCCAATCACCAACCTCATCTAAACCCCAACTTCATCAACACACTGACATCATCCAAAGACCAACCTCATCCAATCACCAACATCATCCACACACTGACATCATCCAAAGACCAACCTCATCCAATCACCAACATCATCCACACACTGACATCATCCAAAGACCAACCTCATCCAATCACCAACATCATCCACACACTGACATCATCCAATCACCAACCTCATCTAAACCCCAACGTCATCAACACACTGACATCATCCAAAGACCAACCTCATCCAATCACCAACATCATCCACACACTGACATCATCCACACACCAACCTCATCCAAACACCAACATCATCCAATCACCAACATCATCCACACACTGACATCATCCAAAGACCAACCTCATCCAATCACCAACCCAATCACTTGTCCAAACACCAGCATCATCCTAACCCCAGCCTCATAGAAGCACAAACCTCATTTAAACTCCAGTTTAATCAAAATAGGCACTCTATATCATCTACACAGTAACCCAGCACACATTACCATGCCACTACTGCCTAGATAATGGTCCACTATCTAACTAATGACTGGTCAGTGGTGATCCAGTGATGATCTCTTTCAGTTAATGAGGGGGAATGGGGGCTAGAGCAGATGAATATGGGCTTTAGACACATCACAAACACACTAGCAGGACAGGAAATAGAAAGACAGAAAGCAGAGAGGATTTATAACCACACACACATCACACAACGACCACTCACACACACTGGGATTCATGCACTGTCCAGAGAGTATAACAACATATTATCTCTCCTGATTGTAAACACCATTTCACTGCTGTAAATCCATGAAGGTCACACACACACACTCTCACAAACATACCCTTACCCTGTCTGCATCACATTGCTCAGAAAACACACACATCCTGCCTGAGGGACTGCGGACTACAAAAAGCTTTTTCAGGCTTGTGAAATCTCTGGTAGCACACACACACACATATACACACACATATTGCTGTCCCATATGGCTACTGTGTGTGCGTTTTCTCTTTCTCATGTTGTTCTAAAAATACACTAACGCAGGGCCTGGGAACTGAGTGAGTTTTCCACAGCTGTAACTGTGACAAATAAAGTGTGTGTGTGTGTGTGTGTGTGTTTGTGAATTAGGAAGTGAAAAATGAGGCAAAAAGAGAGCAGGAAATAGAGAGGAGGGAATGTAAAGCCTTCAGGAACACAGGGGCATGTTTTGTTGATTGTGTTTTTGAGTGTGAGTGTGTGAGAGTGTGTGTGTGTGTATACATACAGATGTGTTTGTGTTCACGGTTGGGTAGCAGCATATGATGGTGTGCGCAATTTGTGGATGAGGTGTGTGTGAATTCGATGTGAACATCTGCAAAATGATGAGCTCTCAGCCAATCACAGTCTGTAAACTTTTCTTCCACCATCAGATAGAAAACGTCTAAGACAGAACAAAACAAACCTGCAGTGAGAACAGGGGCGGCAGTAAATCAGAAGCCAAACCTTATCAATGAAACTGCATCTTATAAACAGTTATGAGATGTCAAATGCTCATAAAAATATGGAAAATTGAGACTCAGCTTATTAATGATCTTGTGTGCATTGTTGTGAGTGTGATTATTTTTATTTAGATTTTATTTAGATTTGTGTGTGTTGGCTGTGCATGAATGAAAGGTTCTGGTGTGTTTCAGTCTCTGAGAGTGTGTAAAAGTATGTGTGGTTCTGTACTGGTGTGCGTTTCATTCTTTGAATGTGTGTGTGTGTGTGTGTGTGTGTGTGTGAGTGCTAGCGCTGCTTCGCTGCTTTATTCTGAATGTAGGCCGCCTCGTATCAGCCCATTACAGAAAGCTCAAAGTCAGCAGATCCTCAGAGCAGGGCAGATTTTTTATTATTTTTTTTTTATTTATTATTTTTTATGTTGGCAGTAAGGCTGGAGGAAAGTTTCATGTGAGTCGAGGAAGAACAAAACTGCATCTTTAACGAGCCAGTTTAATTTATTCAAAAAAAAAAAAAAAAAAGGAACAAAAACCATAAAGAATACAATCACCTTAATCAAACACCATCTCTCTTTTTATATTTCATTAGAGAGGGGGGTGTGCAGAGTGAGTGAGAGAGAGAGAGAGAGAGAGAGAGAGAGAGAGAGAGAGAGAGAGAGAGAGAGAGAGAGAGAGAGAATACAAACAACATTCAGGGCATTGTGGACCACAGTGATTCACAAAAATATGCTGAATGCTCAAACTCTGCATTCCAGAGGAAATGAAACCCCATCGCTATGGCAACCAGGTGACTCTGGCTCACCTGCCTCTTCAGCTGTGTTTTCACAGCCAATCACAATGCACCTCTCATACACATGGCTGTAACCTCCCATTCTGCCTAATGACAACCCGTGGCCTAAAGCTCAGCTCTAGTTAAACTAACTGCATGGTGTTATGTTACTAAATTTAAACAGTAATCATATTGCATGTGTACGAGAAGTCATTATTGTACAGGAGAACAGCTGGAATGTTGATTCAGATTCAGATTCTATATCAAATCCAGTTTCCAGTGCAGACCTAATGTATTAATTGTCTTAATGAATGCTTTAGTATTGCAAATATGTTTGGGAATAATATCAGATATTGACATAAGCCCTAAATTCCCATATCTGTGTATGGGCCCAGCAACAATGGAATATAAGCAAATGCTAATAATTCACTTTCTGATTCGCCAGCTAATTTCTGATCACAACTTGGGAGCTTCAAACAGAGAAAGAGAATCAGTGATTTGCGCAGTTAGTATGGTTCAGCAGATGAATGAACTCATACAAACACACACACACACACACACACACATACACACACACACACACACACACACACAAACACACACACAAACACACTTGGCTCAGTGCTGCTTTTAGCCCTGTTTACTGTTATGCAACCCAAAGCGGAGCGACCCTGTGCGGTTTAACAGTTGAATCCTCATGCTTTATTCACATTGAAAATGCTCTTCTTCTGCTTTGCACTTTATTTATGCCTTTAAACCTCTTTCTTTGCACTTCAAGTTGCTTGAAAAGAGCCAGAGAAACAGAGATATACAGCAGGGACATTGTCCCAACCCTCAGCCCTCAGCTGGAGCAACACACACACACACACACACACACACACACACACACAAAGAACTAGGAAACATCGAATATTCTCTTTATCCAATCTCACTGGTCGAAACAGTTTCACAGCTCTCTGAGTAGAAAAGACGCATTTTTCCAGTCAATCTACAGATATTGGCAAACCAGCATGCTCCAGTTTGGCAATATGGACCTTGTTCTTCACTCAGCAGAATACCTAAGAAACTTAGGAAATGTGACTTTTCACAGTTGAGTTGAGGTATTTTGTAAATAAACCAGTACTTATAGGTGATGTTCACAATTCCAATTAAAAAAAAATGTTTTTATAAAATTTTTCCTCACTATGTGTGGCTCTGTTTGCACATTGGGAACTGGTTTAATGTGTTTATGAAACAGTAATGTAAGTAAATGAGTAAAAAAAACAAAAAAAACAAAGAAGCTGGGTCCAACATGCTAGGCAGCAGAGAAATGGTGAATATTGTATCTGTATGTTAATATATAGGGGGGTATTATTTACATTTTCTGCTGTTTTCAGCTTACTTATGGTGAAGTTACAAGTGAGTTTCTGGGGTAAATCAAATTCTAAATAAACTTAGAGACAAGTTAAAATTCTACCACATACAAACATTTTGCTTTTCTCAAACATACAGTTCCACCTTAAAAGGTGCAGAGCTTCTGAATGTAAATCAGAGAGAACACAACTTCCCCACAATTGAAGATGTTGCCTTTAAATGACCCACATAGTCATTCTGACAGAGTGTAATACACCACAGGTCATGTAGGGGGCAAGTTAACTTATATAATTTATTACAATATTCATTTGTTTCATTTGGTTATTCTAAGAAAAGTGATTTTTTATTGTCAGTCTCTACATAAATGTATAATTATTTTAAGATTAATACAGTATGTTTATAATACACTGTTTCAATATCAAGGTCGCCACGCCCAGTGTCCACTGTGTTTAGGGTGTAAAGCCCCTTATCTATGTCAGATATGTTTGGAAAGTGTTGGGGTATAGGACAAAACATCCAGCATCATTACCTGACCTCACTGATGCCCCTGTGGCTGAATGCAATCAAATCCTCACAGCAGTTTTCCAACATCTGTAAAGCCTCCCCAGTAAAGTAGAGGTGCTTACTTTTTCAAAAGTGGTGTGTTGTGGGGTTGTGGTCATATTAATTTTGTATAGACTGAGTGCACAAACACACACACACACACACACACACACACACACACACACACACACACACACAGACACTAGTGGTGTGTAAACATCTCTGAAACACGCACTATTTCCCTAAATCTGACATGTCCCCCCCCCCCCACACACACACACCTACAGAGCGACTTTCAACCTGACAAAAAACACCACGTCGCCTCCTCTCTTTTTCATCCTCCATCTACAAACACTTGCAGGGAATGTGTGTGTGTGTGTGTGTGTGTGTGAGAGAGAGAGAGAGAGAGAGAGAGAGAGAGAGAGACAGCAGATGGTCTATTTCTCTCCCAGTCATCTCTGTGGAGGCAGTAACACACGCACACACACACACACTCAGCCCTGAGAGACCGTAGGAGGGGTGAACGGGTGACACTCGCGTTCAACCGCTCGGAAAAAAGAAAGAACGGGAAGAAGAAACAGAGTTGAAGCGAGCTCCCGCTGACACCTACTTGACACCCGTTTTAAGCAGGTGACGTTATGTAGAGCTGCAGGCCGCTTTGTTGAGGTTGGAGGAGAAGTGTGAGTTTGTGTGAGTGTTTGTGTGTGTGACAGTAGAGCTTTAGCGGTTAGCATGAGCTCAAAGAGTTTAGCGGCTAACGTTCCTCCACTCTGCCACCTTTGGGACCTGCCGACTGCTAACACAACAAAACTCAGCCAGAACAATGCAGCCAAATAAATTGCTTGACTTCACAGGGCCCTACTGAACACTATAAACTTTCTCAGAGGGCGAATCTGCCCTCCGCTCTGTCACTGTCTATTCTACTCCTCTCTCTATCTCTCTCTCTCTCACACACACACACTGCTTTACTCTGTCTCTCTCTCTGCTCTGCTTATTCTGTTTTTACTTTATCACTTTGTTATACCTTTTATTAGCTTTCTCTCTACTCTCTCTATTCTACTTTCAGTCTCTCTCAGTAATCTTACTCTATTCTCCCCCTATCTATATATATATCCTACTCTCTATTGGTTTCTCTCTTTATCTTTGGTCTACTTTTTTTCTCTATTCCATTTTCTCAATCACCATCTCTCTCTGTCTCTCTCTCCCCTTGTGTCTAAATTGCCATAGTGCAGCATTAAGTGTCTCTTTGAATTGAGTGCCAAACAAGCTAACTGCAACCAACACACACACACACACACACACACACACACACGCAAACACAAAGAGAGAGAGACAGAGTGAGACACACACACCCTCTTGGTCAACATACACACCCAGGAACCTTACAGCCTATGCACTGAGCATGTTTACACGAGTCACTACACTGTGTGTGTGTGTGTGTGTGTAGACCCATGAGACATAACTCCCTAACACACCTAAATCAATGAAACTACCCAAACAAGGCAGATGTAATATCCAGCACAGGTCTGTACACCCAGCAAACACACACACACACACACACACACACACACACACACACACATACACACACACAAGTCAGGATTAAATATATTTGTTTTCCTGCTCACAAAATGAGTATTGACGCAGCAGCCCCTCTAACCCCTCCCTTACGGAGCACAGCCAGGCCAGGGGAAATTAATTACTCAGAGAGAGAGAGGTGTGTGTGTGTGTGTGTGTGTGTGTGTATCAATGTGTTTGTGTGGAAAAGCAAGCATCACAAAGCTGAAATGCACTCAACCACTGCACAGTACCTGTACCTACACACACACACAAAGAGAGAGAGAGAGAGAGAGAGAGAGAGGGAAGTGCATGTACTGTAAATGTCATATACTGCACTTCAGCAGCACCACTGACCCATGGGTAATTTTAGACAGGATTGTTCATCTTTCATTTTTGTTCCCACTCCCTTCTACACACCTCTTTCTGCCTCTTTCTATCACACTCTTTCTCTCTCTCACTTTCCCTAACTCTCTCACTCTCGTGAGATCTGTTTCTCCCTGCTCAGATCTCCTTACATTATCTATCTCCCTCTCATTCATTCTTTTTTTTTTTTTTAAATCTGCTTCCTTCTGTTTCCATACTCTCTTCTTCTCCACTGCTCTCTCTCTCTCTCTCTCTCTCTCTCTCTCTCTCTCTCTCTCTCTCTCTCTCTCTCTCTCTCAGGGCTGTCATTATTGAGCACTTCCTTCAAACATATGTCCAACATTCGTCCATTAGCCGAGAGCAAGTGTTCAATTATCAGCAGTCAAGATGTTTACATCCACCAATTAGTGCAACATCCTGTTAAATTATGCATGCTGCGGCTGGTGGCTGGGCGGGGCCATGTTTTTATGGCCTGATTCTTTGTGAGCTTCACTGAATAGTGTGAGAGTGTGTGTGTGTTTGTGTGTAGTTCTTGCAGATGCTAAATCCACATGCTAAACCTAACCTTTCTATGTGTCTGGTAACATTACGTCAAATGAACTGGATCTATTTGGTCATAATATCTGAATCTGTGATGAATTATTAAAGCCTTGCAACCTAGGCTTATTATTCAGTTATTAATTCTAACACCCATACTGGTGCCTTTTATTGCTCTGGAGACTCTCCTTAATGTCCTTAGAGTTTATAGCATCAGGAAAAAAAAGTGAGACACTTCTGTCCAGACAAATAACCATTATTTACAGCAGCAGCAAAAAAAAAAAAAAAGTGTTCGGAAAAGTGATTCTGCGAAATAACTGTAACATGAGTTGCTTTTCCTTCAGCTGCAGATAAACATGGCTGTAATTACCTCAGCAAATCAGAGCCCAGTGTGAGACCTTACTGAGATCTCCGCTAAAACTCAAGAGGAGACATGGGTGAGATTCATTTGCTCTGTTTCTCGGGACAAATCAGGGTGATTTGTGGGTCACATCCACGCAACAAATAAATGCTTAGCCCCTTGTTTGCTGTGTCACCTCCTGAAGCAGGTATTATGATTGGTTATAAGGTTGGCAAGTTGTTTTTAAGATTTCGTGTTCCACTAGTGATACCTAATTTCAATTCTCTGCACACGTTTTAGAATCAAACCACTTTTTTTTTTAAACATTACCAGAAGCAGCACGACGCACAGTCTGCAAAGTGGAACATTAGCACAGAGCAATGTTTTCATGAATGAATACGCCCCGGGAGTTCTTCCTGCGTGATGCTTGCGACAAGCTTCAAAAACTGACTGCAGTGCGATGTGCAGCTTTAAGAAAACAATAAACTCACTGCAGCCAGGCTAAGCCCCATGATTCACTTCTTCATAGACGCTCAGAAGTTGTCATCTGTGAATCCAATCTCCAACCTATTTCCAGCAAACCTAAAATGTGGGTGAACCCCAGCTTCTGATTGGTTTAAGTGTTGGCCCCGTTTTAAAGAGATCTCTGGTGATGCCTCAGCAATCTGAAGCTGGGAGTCTAAGGGAACACAACTGGCTTTTCCCTTCCTGGAAGTGTAGGATGACCTTCTCTCTATCTACTCGCCCCAAGCACAGCGCTAGCCTACTATGTTCTCATTCAAGCACATCCAACTGAGGTTTTCTTAGAAGCAGTTTGAAAGGTTTGAAAAAGTGTTTGCTGGTTTCACATGTGTCCAAGGAAGTATGTGTTTGCGCTCACCTTCTAAAGTTGGTAGAATCGTATGTGATTCAGGGTTCTTAGCAAATGGGTGAATTCATTTATTCATTCATTCGTCTCCCATAATCTGAGCCTACCCAGAATCATTGGAGTCAAGGCAGGAACACACCCTGGGAAGGGTGCCAGTGCATCACAGGGGCGTGAGTGGAATCGGTGATGAGGCAACCGGGCTGAAAACTGGATTTCAGAAACGCACAAACCCAACCAATGAATTGGCAGCGATGAATCTGTCCCAGATCCAAGCATTTGAACCAAAACACCCTCAAGAGGTCTGGCCCTAAAGGACTCCATTTTGTTGAAATGACCAAAGCATAGACCGTGGGCTCAGGGCACCATTTGAGATTGATGATTATGACCCCAAAGCAGAGCAGTTCAGCTTTATGATGAGCACCGTCACCATTTCAGACATAACTTGTGTTTCAGATTAGCTACTACTGTTGTTTCCAACTCAAATGCCTATTCATTTCAATGGACAGCAGTATGTCCGACAGTGTCCAAAACCTAAATAAGCATCTATTAGTGATGGCTCGATGACTCAGCATGGTTTAAGGACAGTGTGTGATGATTAAGCTTAATGTAAATGCATAGTTCTACTATGCCTTGGCCTCATTAGCTTTGTACCTCCAGTGATAAACTAGTGAAACAATGTATGAATCCACATATGTCTCTTCTGGTCCTCTACATTTGTGCACAGTGGAGGAAACTGAGGGTGTCTTTACTACTGGACAACTCAGTGACCTGGACAGCTGCAAACCACCACAGCTAATGGCTCTAGAAGGCAGTTGAATGGCCTTTACTGAAAGGTCATAGAATCAGAGTTGATGTGAGGTTAGAGCAGTCAGTGAAGGAGAAGGAAACGTGAGTGTATCCGTCACTAGATTATTGCCCTGTATCCTGCACACACACACACACACACACACACACACACACACACACACACAAACACTCAGTACTAGCACCACACTAATAAACATAGCCAGTATGTCTGACATCAGGAATACGAAAGGGAGGGAGTCAGAGAAGAGAGAGAGAGTAGAAAGACAGATAAAGGGTGAGTCTCCCAGTGGGCACCAGAGGCTTGGCCTTTGCTAGGCAACAAATCTGATGGAAATACAAAAACGAAGCAGGTAATTGAATAAATAAATAAGCCGGAGTCTTACAGCTCGTCTCGTTTACATCTCAGAGGCTCTGCCTCATCATTTATGCCATCCGCAGACAGTAGGGTCTCTCTGAGCACCAGTAATGAAAGTTTTGTTGGTGTAAAGCGGTAGTTTTGCTGCATTTTCTGCTTGCGGAGTGTTTTATTGTTCCAGTTTGGCCTTTAGAAATGGCAGCGTTAGTGAGGGTCGGGGCGGGTTGAAGCTGTGTCCTTCTAAAATCTCCCTAGGCTCTTATTCAGGACAATTTCATGCAGCGACAGACCTTCACAACGTACAAAACATGCTCCTGCCCCCAACATATGCACACACATACACCCACAGCTCTACACACAGCGACATTAGTGGCTTCCTCATTCTAAGAGCTGAGGTTTCCTCTGAATAACAAATAAGAAGCTTAATTTGATCAATTCTAATACTTCTATCTCATTTTGGGATTAGTGAAAAATAAGGACTTATTTCTGGATGTTTTTCTTTGTTTTAAATTTCTCATCAAAATCTCAACCCACTTAGAGTGAGAGGATTTTAATATGCTACTGTGCCTTTAAGATTATGCATGGAAATAAGCTCTGTGCTGATTGGCTGCTCTCTTTTTCAGGCAAATAAGATATTAAAAAATATATTTTAATGAAACATGTAAAAAGGTACAGTTAAGATGTACAAAATGAAACACAAACATACAAACTTACTATTTATATCCATATATAGTGTATGATTAAATCTTTAGATGAAGAAGTTATTTTAAGATTTTGACATACATAGAGTCAGTGGATCAAACGTATTTCACTTATTACAAATAAATGAGATCCAGTCAGAGCCATGAAGCTTATTCTGAGAGGAAAGAACAGAGGGTATGAAATCAAATACAGTCCAACAGCTGGAAATAGTTTTGTCATCAGATAAACCTATATATGGAAGATATATATTTTTAATAAAAGCAGGATATACCCACATCCTCATATCGATACGACTGCAGTGTGAATTACAGTTAATACAGCAGCATTAAACTGAAGCGTAAATGCAGCCGTGTGCATTGACCTACAGTAATCTATAACTTACACACTGATCAATACACACTCTAAACATAGAGCAGACTGGACGGAAGGGGAAGATTATCAGGGATATGTATATTCATACAGTATATGTGTGAAAGTGGAAGATGACTATAGGCAGAAAAAACTGGAAACTGAATATATATATATATATATATATATATATATATATATATATATATATATTTTTTATTTCCTTGTGTTATATGCATATATATATATATATATATGTGTTTGTGTGTGTGTGTGTGTGTGTGTGTGTGTGTGTGTGTGTGTGTGTGTGTGTGTGTGTATAAAAGGAGAACCAAAAGATCAAACTGCCAATAAGATTCAAAAGAGCAAAAAAGAAAATAGATCCAAAATGTTCAAATGATCCAAAAGGTTCCAATGAATCAAAATCATAAACAGATCCAAAGAATCAAAAGATCCAGAGGATTCCAATGATACTGAGAATTCAAGTGATTCAAAAGGCCAAAAAATGTCTATTATTCAAGGTCTCTAATGAAACAAATGCTCAACAAAGATAAACAACTCAAAAGACCAAAGGAGAAGCTTGAACTGGAGTAAAAGATTCAAATGTTCCAAATGAGTCGAATGAATCAAGTGGTCTAAAGCCCCAGACACAGGTAATTCCTGATTTACAGATTTAATATCCAGCTCCAGCAATAAAAACTGCTCATGACAAAGCTGAGCAAAGCCCAGGGAAAAGAAGGAACTTCTTTAAAAATTCATGGAGACATTTCTTCACACACACTTGCATGGGTTAACACATGCAAACACACACACACACACACACACACACACACACACACACACAAGGAAACTTGAGGGAACCTCATCCATCTTGGGCTAAACATGCAATTCACTTCCATCAGATAACAACCTAATTAGTGCTGAGTTGGGAAAAACGTTACAAACACACACACACACTCACACACACACGGTTAAGGCTTGCTTAGTGGTTGTCTAGATGACCATTTAGTGGCTGTGATGAATTGAACAAGACTAATGAAAGAGTCTAAGGAAAGAGAGAGAGAGAGAGAGAGAGAGAGAGAGAGAGAGAGAGAGAGAGAGAGAGAGAGAGAGAGAAGTGAGAGTAGAAAGATGGAGAAAGACAGAAAGCAGAAAAGATAAGAGGAATTCTGCTTATGTATTAAATTATGATGATGACAATAAGCATATTTTTATTATTTTCTCATGAAACAGAGGCTTTAAAATAATATAAATGGGAGAGAGAGAGAGAGAGAGAGAGAGAGAGAGAGAGAGAGAGAGAGAGAGAGAGAGATGGGGATATTTACCTGTTCTCCATTACTGAGCTCTTCACATCCAAACAAGGCTATTTACACTGAGCTAACCTCTTTCGAGATGTGCATGTGTGGGGTGCCTGTGTGTGTGTGTGTGTGTGTGTGCGTGTGTGTGTGTAATAGCTGCTTTCATTTGTAGGCTCTGCGTAGCTGAACAAGAGCGAGAGAAGGATGAGTGCATGCACACATGCATTGTTCCAGGCTGCAGTGAAACAGCATTAGTATGAGTGAGGAGAAGAAAGCACGTGCAGCAGAGATTAATCTCTCTCTCTCTCTCTCTCTCTCTCTCTCTCTCTCTCTCTCTCTCTCTCTCTCTCTCTCTCTCATCTTTTTTATTTTTTCACTCTACCAGTTTCTCTTCTGTTTTCTTTTATTCTATCATCTCTTTAATCTCTCTTTCTACTTCCCTGTTCTCCATTATTCCCCTTATTTTGCATGGTTCCATCCATCGTTTCTTATTCTTGCTCTTTCTTCTGTTGTTTCATTTCTTCTTCTTTCCTAATTCTTTCTTTTTTTCTGTTTCTCTTCCTCTCTTTTGTTATCTGTTTCTCTTTCCTCTCTTCTCAGATCCACCACAGTCTCTTTCCCTCTCTGTAACCCTCTCCCTCCCTCTCTCAACTTTGTCTTTTTCTTTCTCTCCAGCTCTCTTTTCCCTCTTTCATCTCTCTCCCAGCCCCCTCCTCCTCACTCTCCCTTCATAAGCTTGCTTTGAAAAAAAAAAAAAAAAAGAATGGGGTAGAAATGTTCTCTCTCTCAGGAATTCTTAGACTGGAGTGTGTGAGGAGTGTGTGATGGGGAAAGAAAGTAATTAATTGTCTCTAGCCCCTCGCATCTCATTTGTGCGCTGATGCTCCAAAAGTCCATTACTGAAACAGGAAAATAATTAAACTTTGGCAAGATTCTGCCTGATAGCAACAGAGCCACACTGTCATACACACAAGAGGGGGGGGGGGGGGGGGGGAGAGAGAGAGAGAGAGAGAGAGAGAGAACCTGCATGTGCTCAGTTTCCCCCCAAGGGCCTGGTCCCACACACACACACACACACACACACACACACACACAAAGCTCAGATCCGCAACATCAGCGGCTAATTAAAGAAAACACAGAGTCAGACTATTCTAATAATGCTCAGTAAGGAACTGTGTAAATGAAGAGGATGAAGATTGAGAGAGAGAGAAGTAGATAGATAGATAGAGAGAGAGAGAGAGAGAGAGAGAGAGAGAGAGAGAGAGAGAGAGAGAGAGAGAGAGAGAGAGAGAGAGAATGAAACTGAACAGAAGAGGTGGATGGATGAGTATAGAATTTCGGAAGGGGTGGGGGGGTGGATGAAAGAAGGCAATGGAATAAGAAAAGAAAGATGATAAAAAAAAGCCAGCCGAAAGGCTACAGCACTGACTACAAAGCTAACTTGGTTGTAGTGTAAGCTCATGGCCAAAATTAGCATACCAAGCATCCCATTTGCCTCAGAACTTGGGTCCACTTGTAAGCAATAAGAGACAGAGTGAAGTATCTGCTTTCTGACATGTAAAGCACACACTGATCTACAGAAATGGATGCTCCATAGCTAAAATAACTTTAGAATAGTCTGCTAGTTGCTAGCATGCTACATTGTGATGCTAATGGTGTACAACCGTTCATTATTTATTCATTTTTACATTTATTTTTCATAAACTAGATTTAGTTTTACTGAATTTCCAACCCAATTATTAGTATCTGCCAGCTCCATCCATCCCTGATTCTCCCCTGATTGCACACAAGGCCTCCAGCTTCAGGAGGGTGGGTAAGAAACCATATGCTCCCTCAGAGACATGTGAGGCTGAGACACTGCTTCTTTTCGACCTGCAGCTTATGCAACACAAATGAATTACTTAACATTCTGGAGGAGAAAACTAACTGCGGAGATCTTCACATCAACTGACAGACGATTGTGAGAGCTAGTACTGAGAATGCTGAGCTAGTATGAGAATAGTGATGGTGGGAGAGATGGGGCTGTACTAGTCATCAGAGAACAAAGCCAATTTTGATCGCTAGGACTCTTGGACCTGCCCCTGATGGGCGAGGCTTTATCATGGATCAAACTATGGATCTCCTCATAAGGCCAACACTTAGAACACTGAGCCACTTAACCTAGAATTCCAAGTGACATGGCCTGAAATAAAACACCCTTCATGAGACTTCATTACAGGATAAATGGCATCCAATCCAATCCCTTTTGAATTTTTATCTCATCATCCAGCTCCAGGGTCCTGGGATTGTGGATTTTTGTGACTTGGGTCACTGTCTATAAGGAGTTTGTTGTGTTCCCTCAGGTTTCCTCCCACAGTCAAAAACATTGCCATTATGCTTGTGTTTAGAAGACTACATGTTAGCTACAATGCTAAAACTAAAGATTCAAACATTAGGCAGTAAATATGTCATGGCTAATTGCTATGTTTTGAGGTAAATTAGATATTTTGCTAAGCTATTGCTGCTATATAACCCATCGTCTCATCTTCATTCACTTGTAAATCCCTTTGCTGTATACTAAGCATTTTTAAGCAGCCATCAATAATCCACTCTGATGAAAATGCTGTGATTAAGGCACTGTGATCTGATACATACCGTGAGAGAGAGCGAGAGAGACTTGATGACAACAAAGCAACGCCTCCCTCACATATTCCTCACCAGCCTTGTGTGCGGATTCCACTGCTAATGAATTCATTTGTGGGGTTCAAGATTCAATCTAATCAGGAGAAATTGGATAATTAAGACGAAGCGATGTGGGGGGAACCCTCGTTTCTCTGGAACACCCCTCCTAAGTCGTTTACTTGACTCAGGTAATTAACATCACACAACTGAGAATTAAAGGCAATCGAGCGCAGGCTCCGCCCACTCCATTAGCACAAGCCTGCAATTAGTCTCAAGTGATTGGGTTATAGGATGATTGACGGCTCATTCAGCCAGCTACGTGTTGAACATAGGCACTGCAGGAGTTGCTGACAATGAGATTTGGGTTGCTCTATGTGTGTGTGTGTGTGTGTGTGTGCAAGGGGGCAGGCAGTTGTGTGTTTGATTGTCCCCTAACTTAGAAAAGGCCAGGTGAATACAACCAAAGTTGTCCCCGTTCAGACCCTGTACAGGACAAACAACCTAACAGCCAATCAGCTAAGAGCTTTTTTGTGCTGTATGTTTTTTTTCTTTGTTTGTTTTGTTTTATTTTGTTTTGGTGCCATGATGGTCAGTGATATTTGGTCAGTGCTGCTTCCAGGTCCCGCTAGCCATGCTACTGTCCATTGTGTGCCACACACACACACACACACACACACACACACACACTAGGTGTAGGTAGCTGTGGTTGTTGAGGTTAATGAGGTCAAAGCCTGCAGGTTGCTACATCCTGCCAATTAGACACTGAAGACCACGATGATTCATAATCATTGTTCACACACACACACACACACATACACACACACTCACATATGATTTCACATCAAACTGCTCTGACTAACTCTGAATAAAACATTTGTTAAAAAGTGATTGAATTATGTAGAATGTTAGAAATCATCTTAAAATGAAAAAAAAAATAGTTATTGCTTAGACAAACCGGAGCCACAACACACACACACACACACACACAAAAGCCTTCATACACTCGAGTGCTGAGTCTTCTCTAAGCTCCAGCACTGAGAGCAGGAGAACAGTGCTGACAGATGGACAGACAAATGGATGGATGGATAGAGAGAGGGCGGATGGATGAATAGATGGATGGATGGCCATCTCCCTGGGTTGCCAGAGTGTGCAGAGATGTGCGTAGGAGGAAGAGGGGGAGAGATTCAGAGATTGAGGAAGAGAGAGAAAGAGAGAGAGAGAGAGAGAGAGAGGGAGAAAGCTGTTCACTCTCGTCCCTTGGCTCCTTCAGTCCTCATCAATCAATCACCAAGCAGGCAATAAATCAGCACTCTCTGGGATACACGTCTGACACTGGAGTGCGTGTGTGTGTGTGTGTGTGTGTGTGTGTGTGTGTGTGTGTGTGTGTAGGACAGATTTAGGTTAGAGTAAGTGTATCTGGTCAGTATGGGTGGTGGGCAGGTTGATATATTTGCTCCCTAACAACCTTTGAAGCACAATCGTCTCTAGGGCTGTGACAGTAACCTAAGTATGTGGACAGGGCATTACATTAAAGAGAGAGAGAGAGAGAGAGAGAGAGAGAGAGAGAGAGAGAGAGAGAGAGAGAGAGAGAGAGAGAGCAGAGAGAGAGAGAGAGAGAGAGAGAGATGGAGATGGCTGGGGAAAAAACTCCAAATAAGGCATTTGTCACTGTCAGCTTTGCTTGGTGTGTGTCGTAAGTACAGTGAGACTTTCACCTCCACTGGGTTACCTACCCACACACACACACACACACACACAGAGAAATACAATAATGGAGCTGCTACCTGGTGTAACACATTTTAAAATCAAATACACAGACAGGAACAGGCAAGGCCACAGTTCACACAGAATACCACAGAGAACAGAACATAAAAATGCACAGAATCAAAATAAATCAGCTTCTATTATCAGAACTGAAGGTGTGTGTGTGTGTGTGTGTGAGAGAGAGAGAGAGAGAGAGAGAGAGAGAGAGAGAGAGAGAGAGAGAGAGAGAGAGACTTTTATGGAAAAAAGGAAATGTAACATTGACATTGTCTTTTCAGTCCCTCCCATTTGCTAAATCTCCCCCAGTCTAAATCCTACCAAACTAGGAAGGTGAAGTTTAGCACATTCTTTATCTAAGACATGTGACAGACCCCCACACAGACTAGGATTTTCCTAATGTGAGTGTGATGAGAATGTGGGAGGGCCATCCTACCCACAAAATGTGAGCAAGGCCAGTTGTGTTCTCTAGGACCCCTGGCCTCAGTTGTCTGTATCATCACTGGGGATGGGACTCGCGATGCCCTGATGGTAGATGGTCGTTTTTGTTTAATTAGTCATTAACATAACAGCAATAGAGGGAGACATGTAGAGATCTTTTCAGCAATTAGTTACAACAAGTTACTGTGCAAATGCAAAAACGACTGTATACTTTTGTATGTGGCTGAAGTTTCACTTTTCTATACGTTTTTATTCACTGTTTGCATTACCACGGGGAAACTCGACTTTAGTGTTTAGTTTCATCGAGTTAGCACTCTCTCTAAATTAGAGTGCGTTCCTATCTAAGTAATCTAAAACAGCAAAAATGTGTCAATTATACCCACATATGGAGCAGGAATAAAGCAATACCCTCATCTCATTTCATGATTTTCAACATTTGGAGGTCTCCACCATTTCTGGGCAAAGGGACCATCACAAAAACAGACTGGGGAGAAGCAAATGGTGAGGAAACATCTGAATCTTTTATTACAGCGGTCAATGATCCTTTTAATTGTTTGCTGCAATTGCGATAGTGGATTTCAGCCTTTCACCAACATTGTCCTTTAGCCCCTCGAGAAAGAAACGTTTGGACAAACCTAAATCTACACTGGCATCCCATGATGCTTTTCATGACTTTCATATAGACAAGTACTCAAGCAACATACACACAAACACACACACACACACACACACATGCAAAGAAAATCTCCCTGAATATAAATGGTCAGTTTTGCTTTCCCTACCCACTCCCACTCTCTCTTCACACTAATTCTCACTCTGTCCGGCCTTCACCTCTCCAAGGGGGTCACTATCAGAGCCAATCAAACACAGTCAAAAAGGGCTAGTCACAGCCCGTCCTTCTGCAGAGAGATAATTATCACTGCAGCTCGCTCTCTATCTCTCTCTCTACAGGACATACACACACACACACACACACACACACACACACACACACACACACACTTCTTCTATCTCTCCTCAAGATATCTCAATCTCTCTCTATGGCTAAAGGAAATGAAGATGTAGCTAATATCTTTAGCTTTCATCCATTTTAGAAATAGTACCATGTCAAAAAAAAAAAAAAAAAAAACAAAACAGCAGAAACCACATCCATAATGTTTGCAGTGTCGTTAGCACTATGCTAATTGGTCAATTAAAAAAAGTAGTTAGCTGCATTAGCTTCAGTGCAATGCTAAAGAAGCAAGCTTCAGACAGCAGGCATTTCTGATATTCTGAATCTAGTGTAAATGTTGACTTCCCCACTCGATAAACTGTTTTTTTAATGTAAGCTATATTAAAAAAAAAAGAGAGTGATGCAGTTTATGACTGATTTCGCATGGAGTTCATTTCACACACATTACTTTCCTTATGTACAGTGGAGTAAAAAAGCAAATTACATTTTCACAGCTTGTCTCTACCACAGCTGGACTGAATTCTCACTCAGCTCGAGAGATGCGAGTTTATTAGCACAAGACTAGAAGCGAAGACAGATCCACACACTGCGAATACCTAAAAGAGTTAGTAAATAAATGAATCAAATCAGTTCAGGCAACACACCACTACACACCTGATAGTGAGGTGCGTCACTAGCTCATATGACACCCTCAAACACATTCAGGTGTGACGGGTAATCCAACAGTGAATGAAAGCCGCTATACCACAAAATCCAATACCACAGAATTATATATATATATATATATTCATTCATTCATTCATTGTCTGTATGCACTTGCCCAGTTCAGGGTCGTGGTGGGTCCAGAGCCTACCCGGAATCACTGGGCACAAGGCAGGAACACAACCAGGAGGGGGCGCCTGTCCTTCACAGGGCAACACACACACTCACACATTCACACCTATTGACACTTTTGAGTCACCAATCCACCTACCAACGTGTGTTTTTGGACCGTAGGAGGAAATCGGAGCACCCAGAGGAAACCCATGTGGACACAGGGAGAACACACCACACTCCTCACAGACAGTCACCCAGAGCGGGCCTCGAACCCCCAACCCCAGGATCCTGGAGCTGTGTGATTGTGACACTACCTGCTGCACCACTGTGCCGCCCTATATATAGTTTTTATGTTAATTAAATAAAGCCTTTATGTAAAAAGGTTTTTTTTAAACGTGTGTTGAAGGTCATACTGGTTTTTCATTCTGTAATCATGCCAGTAATTGTGGTTTATATAACCATGGAGTCCAGTTCCTACAAACACACACACCCACTTTCCACTGTGTTTGTAGATTTAGATGTTGTAAAATTGCAGAGTATTACCCAAAGCTTCCAAAGAATAAATTCCACATTCCTGACAAACCATTCCATCTTAAACGATGTTGAACTTTGGAACGTAAACAAACCAGAAGACAGCGTTCCCCCACAATTGTAGATGTTCTTTTTACAACCAAAAATCTACACTTCGTGTGAAAATGCTGATGAAGTGAGAGACAGTGAGCTAGCACAATGCCAGGGCTGTTCAATAAACTCCAGCAGTGTGTTCTGTTTCAGTTTACACAGATTCACACACTCTCCAAATTAAATAGGACTGTCACAGAAAGAAAGAAAGAAAAAAAAAACTGCAGGGACAGGTGCTCTCCTCACACACACACACACACACACACACACAAAACACCTACACATGCACAGTGCCTTATTTTCCTGTCTCATACATGACAGTTTCAATTGAGAATACGACACTCCTGTCTCTTTCTCAAACATTCGCTGCATAGATATTAAAGTATTTACACAAGCTACTGAACAAGCTTATTTACATTTTAATTCTCTCTCTCCCTCTCTCTCTCTCTCTCTCTCTCTCTCTCTCTCTCTCTCTCTCTCTCTCTCTCTCTCACTCTGTCTGTCTCACTCTTAGTACAGTGCAGTAAGTGGAGTCAATCACAGCATCTCAGTGGGGCCAATCAGCTCTAATCCTACACTCATCATTCACTTTCATTCTCACTCTCTCACTTTCCTGTTTTTTCCACTTTCTTTCATTCCTCTTTGTCTTTCTGATGTCAGTTCCAGACAAAAGCATTCTGACCTCTCTCTGTTTGACCGCTGCTTCTCCCTGTGTCTTACTTGTGTTGTGTTTGTCTTTTTGGTCAGTCATTTTGTTTGATTTGTGCTTATCTGAGTATCTGGGTGCAGCGGGTTTGCCTCCTCTGCTACGAGGTCTGACCGAGGGGCCTTTGTCACTGCTTGATGGTTAGCTGCTTGCTATTTTTGATGCTAAAGGCTGGGCCTGTTGACCAGAGGAGGTCTTTTTTGTTGCTACTGTCAGCTGGGACTGTTGCCCGAGGGAGCACGTTGTTGTTGCTGGTGGCTGGAGTTCTGTTATTGCTGCTGCTGGCTGTTGCTGGTGTCAGCTGGGAGAGCATGTCCTCATTGCTGCTGCTTAGCGAATCATGGTTTGCTAACACTGCCTCTAGCTGCTATCAGCTGGGGAAGCCTGTGTATTGCTCGTGGCTGCTGTTCGGTGGTTGACACTCTGCGGTCGCTGCCCCTGGCTGCTGCTGGTGTCGACCGGAGGAACATGTCCTCATTGCCACAGACTGGTGGCTTGCAGCCTGTTGACTTTGCTTCTGATATCGACCGTGTGGACCCGTCTCCACTTGCCGGCCTGTTAAAACTAGTCAACTAGTAACACTGTCAATTTTTAGAGCCTGCTTTTACCCTGTGGCTCTGTGCTATATATTTATTACTATTTATTATTATTATTATTATTATTATTATTATTATTATTATTATTAATTAGGGTGCAAATACTTTAACATTGTGTGCTGAATATGTTCAAAACAGCATGGAAGATAGGAGACTAAATTTCAGGGATGAGGAACTATATATGTCACTGCAGATTAATTTTAAAAACTGACATGAAAAGAATGGAAATAAATGTGTGAACATATAAACCTCTGAAAATGTCATTGAGATTATAATTGTTAAGCTTTTTTTTTAAACAGACCCTGTAAACTAATTATTTGTATTTAATGACTGTAAATTGAAGACAATGGTCTCTGAATTTTGCACTGTGCTTCATATGTATAATATTTAAATGTGTGAATAACAATGACAAATATACAAAAATATATTAAAAGGGCTAAATGGACAAGAAAAAAATTGAGGGAACTTCTGAGCTGTGTTTGTAAAACAGATACGCTTTGAATCACGGCTTTAGAATGCGAGAGAGAATCGGCCTTTGCCGGAAAAATGCCAGGAATAATTCTCCTCTCCAAACTGCACGGAAAGCTCAGAGAGGTGAGAGGAGGCTTCAGGTGGACAAAAGCATGAAGAACACACTTAGAGCCTGCAGCTTAGCCTCAGGAACCTCGCCACTGCAGCCATAAATTATAAAACAACACACACACATACACACAGACACACCAACAAGCCGAGAGAAGCCCCTGAGTCGTCTGTTATACCGGCTAAGAATTTCTAGCTTGCAGCATTCACACCTGCAACCAAGAACTCTACCTGCAATATACACCCAGAGGTTTGTTGCCACCCAAAATATGAAATGGGTTGCTGTGGAGTAGTCACACAAAAGCTTAATGTGACCATGCCCAATGCCGAATGTTAACTAGAGAGTTATAAAACCTTTAAGCAAATTTATTTTCTGAAGTAACAAAACTCCATATAGTTCCTATTGTCCCTATTGTTCAGCTTGAACATTGGGTAGCCACAATGCCTTCAAAACTTTCCAGCAGTGTTCCTAAACCAAGTTTACAGCCTTTTCAGAGGAGTAGAATATGTATCTCCCTGTTAATACTCAGTGAAATGAGGTCAGTGAAGCATCACAATGATTTAAGCAGTAATTTTAAGGTAAAAACATAGTGTTTATTTAGCCTCTCTGCTTTGTCCACATAGTTGCAGAGTATAGTTTGAGCTATTCCTGCAGTTCTGAGACATCTGTTTAGGTTGGACTACGATTTAGATTTTTCTGACATTTTTCCTGCTACTTGTTTTTGTATTTTGGCCAAGTGCTCTACTGATTTTTGGGTTTTGGAATATTGCTTTTGATTTTGACCTCACTTCACCCATTGTGTTTAATAAATCTCCAACTAACTCTCACCCTTGGTGAGTGATTTGTGACATCTACAGATCTTGTAAACCTTGTATATGAATAATTAGTAATTACTGATAACTCAAATACAGCCAAATATTAAGCAGTAGAAATCATTTTGTTAATTCATAATGGTTCTAAGAACTGAAAGTGATTACTTACTGTGTCAAATTCGCACAACTGTTGATAAAAACAAAGTCTGCCTTTGGTATTATTGGATTTAGGCAGAGAAATATTTTCATTTGTTTTAGCGCGGCGACTACAAGTGTTCGCTCGTCTCCTAGAAATGGCGCCTCTGTGCGGAGCCATGAGATTTGTTCAGACACGTTACGGTTTTATTCACACATAAACAAAAAGTAACGAAATATTTTGTAATGGAGTAAAAAGTACAATATTTGACTTTGAAATATAGTGGAGTAAAAGTAAAATGTCGCCCAAAATGGAAATACTTCAGATAATCACAGATACACCGTAAAAAGTACTTAAGTACGTACTTTTTTTCATGTATCTGTACACGAATAAAGTGTCCACCACTGTGAACCATGGCTGGCATTTCAGATGTATATCTGTGCTAACAATAAACCGACATAGCGCAATTACCCCAACTCCCGGCCACTTTAATTACAATATTGGAAATCTTAGCTAACTTTAAATAAAGAGAAGCACTTTACTCACTCAAATCAACATTTTCCAGTAGTCAAATATGTGTAGATTAATGTCCAAGGCTTGCTTGACTTTGAAAGAACATATGTTTTTAGATAAGAACGCTTTTGTTTAAGTAGGTGCCAATATTGCTAAGCGCCCCCTAACTTCGGCCACCTCCCCTGCTTGTGACAATCAAACGAGACAGTTGCTCCCACATTCAGTGGTTTTGAGAGGTTCACAATGAGATTGTGTTTGTCCTGTGTTGGTATCTGTACTCTACATGTAAGGATTACAGTGCCGGTAGATTTTCCCCTCAGAGTAAAGGAAGCTAACCGGTAAGCTAACTTTTACACTGAGGGAAATATCTGTCGCAAAATGGAAATGTGTTGTGTTCTACATGCAGTTTTGCACACAAAGAATTACATCACTGTTAGAGGTACTTAAATATTGTTTAGATATGTGATTTCTTCAAAACTGATGTTTAAATGCCCTACTAGGGCTTAATCTTATGTTTTATTGTTTTACCCAATGCGATTGGCGAGGAGAGAGAGCGGAATTGCACCATATACGGCAGTGGCTGAAATTTGGGGAAAGACTGATATCTCTCTCTCTCCCTGTCTCTCTCTCTCTCTCTCTCTCTCTCTCTCTCTCTCTCTCTCTCTCTCTCTCTCTCTCTCTCTCTCTCTCTCTCTCTCTCTCTCTCTCTCTCTCTCTCTCTCTCATCATGCACACTTGCCCACTGTAGGGACAAACTCCTGCTCCTTTGTGTCTTGCCATCATGCTTCAAACATTTACTCTGCAGCTGGTGAGGTGTGTTTACTTTTCTGCCATCAAACAGGCTCTCGAAACCTGTTACAATACACACACACACACACACACACACACACACACACAAATACAAATACACACAGTAATTTCTTCCTTCCTCCTGCTTTCATATAGCCCCACTCTCGGTCCTCTCTCTCACACACTCTCTCTTTCTCTCTCCATGTGCAGTGTGTGTATCTCTCTTCAGGGGAAAGGCAAAGTTATTGGGTTGTGAAATTACAAAATAATGAGGCAAAAATGAAAGCGGCACACTCTTTGTTTTCCCTTCTCTCTGCACACATCTGATAAAGAGAGAATGAGAGAGGTAGAGGGAGAGGTAAAATGAGAGAGAGAGAGAGAGAGAGAGAGAGAGAGAGAGAGAAGAGAGAGAGAGAGAGAGAGAGAGAGAGAGAGAGAGAGAGAGAGAGAGAGAGAGAGAGAATGATGGGGAGATGACAGGAAAGAATGCTTAGATAGAGTCCCCTCATTCTCTCTCTCTCTCTCTCTCTCTCTCTCTCTCTCTCTCTCTCTCTCTCTCTCTCTCTTCTCTCTCTCTCTCTCTCTCTCTCTCTCTCTCTCTCTCTCTCTCTCTCTCTCTCTCTCTCTCCTGCATTCCCAGATGTGCTGAGGGTGAAAGAGACTGGAACAGGTTATCACACACCAGGATCAATGCACACACATACACACTACCACTTTGGTACAGTCAGTTGTTGTGTGTGTGTGTGTGTGTGTGTGTGTGTGTGTCTGTGTGTGTGAGTGTCAGTTTGCATACCAATGTAGATATGCACAAATCTCACATACAGTATTCTCCAGGTATTACCACGTATCCCAAAGAGATACCGAAGACAGAATGTTCTCTTCAGTGTTTCCATCAAAGCTCTGCCTGCAAACAAATATAACTCCGCTCCCTTAAGTGGTCCCTCTAGCTCTAGCTCTAGCTCCAAACAGATATACCCCCGCCCACTAGTAGCCCCTCCAATCTGATATACTTCAAAGAGTATGGATTCTGTTAATCTAAATTTTACCACCATTAAATGGAGGATAGCCCCTCCCTTAAGTGTTCCTTCCAAAACTCCGCCCACAAGCAAATCTCCCCCCATTCGTGTTCCTCTCTAAAGCAAAATCTTTAAACAAACACCCTCTTTTGGTGATGCTTCAACCACTCCCTTCAGTGTTTCTTTCAAAAGCCACGCCCACAAACACACATAGCTCCTCCCCTCAGGGATTTTCTCTAAAGTCTTGCCTCTGAGCTAATGTACTTAATATAATATTTTTAAAAGTACCATGCACATTGCCATAGGTTTATGTGTTGAATGTTAATGTTAATGCTAAAGGTGTACAGACACACACACACACACACACACACACACACACACACGCATATGCACATGCTGTACACACATAAATCCAAATATTTCCAATAAATCATGTAAAATCTTCATTTCATTCTGCATCAGTCCTCTCTCTCAGAGTGCAGCAGGACTGGGCCGCTGATCTTTCTGCCCATACACGAACTCGTCCCACTAACGCAAGCAGACACTGATTGATATTTTTTGCATGCATGGCCATCGATCGCCGCGGAGACGTCCAGCGTGTTACCCAAAGCGTTTCTCCTCCATAAACATCCTCTAATCATGCACAGCAGCAGCCAGAAGAAAGTAATTACAGCGCGGGAACAAAGAGATCGATGGAAAATACAAGCAGACCCGCGGTAGAATATTGGGAAATGGATCGACTGAGATTTAAGCTAAAGGAAACATAATGAAGAACAATCATATACTAAACCAGGCTAACGTCCAGTGTAGCTATCTTTTCACACTGCCAATTGTGAATGTGTGAGTGTGTGTGTGTGTGTGTGTGTGTGTGTGTGTGTGTGTTTGTTACATTATACTGATCACATTCTAGCTTTAATTTCCAAAATCACAACTTCCTTCCTCACCCTCACTTAATCCTCCATTCCTACAGTAATGACTCAGTATATCCCAGAACGTTTACCTGAGTTCACTCTGTAATCTTCTCATCCACATACACACAACTTTAAAGGGCCCATATTAATGACTCACAGTTGAGCTAGCAGCATTTTATGGATTGAGGTTGGGGCTGTACTATCCTAGTAAAAAGTGTTCACCCCAGAAATACTGATCACATGTCCTCCTGGAAAAAATCACTATTCACCCCCTTAACCAGGCCTGGGCTTCAGGGTCTGCTTCTTGTTTCGTGCAAATCTAGTCAAGATCATTAACAATTAAAGATGGCTAACGATTTTGTTTACTGCTTTCTTTTCGTTGTTGGAAACCATTAAGATTAAACTTATTTTACAGCCAATAAAACTCCTCTCAGTGGTTTCTCCCTCATGCTCTTTAGGGATTTATTCCTGCCACTTTCTGCTGGAAAATGCGCCAAGGAAAGAAAAAAAAAGAAATAAATTAAACTGCAAAAAACAATTTTAATGTGAATCATTGGTTTTCACACACGCCTCTGTCTTTGAACGTGTGAGAGTGAGCCGTCTGCACAGATGGCCTTCAGTCAGAGCTAATTCACTGACTCTGATCACTGATTCACTGACCCTTTGAATCACTCTCTGTATTGGAAATAGACTCCTATATTAAAAGTCAGGATCAGAATGAACAGATATAGTGCGCTAATCTGTATCTGCTAGGGTACATCACTAGTACATTACTTATAGTTTACTATCATTTAGGAACTCTTAAAATAGTATACCATGTAGTAAATCCAGCATGGTTTTAGTTTAAGTCCAACATCGTGCACTGCATAGTAAGTGGGGCATGATCTGAGACAGAGCCCAGTATAGTGCACTACGTAGTGAATAGGTCACGGTTTTAAATATATTTTATTCATTCATTATCTGTAACTGCTTATCCAGTTCAGGGTTGTGGTGGTTCCGAATCACTGGGCGCAAGGCGGGAACACACCCCATAGGGGGTGCCATTACTTCGCAGGGGGAGGTTCTAGATGTAGACCATCAAAATAAATAAGCCCTGACTTTTCCACCTAGACCAACACAGTACATCAGATAATGAATAGACCATGGTTTCAGACAAAGACCAGTATATGGTATTACACGGTTAGTGAATAGAGCATGGCTTTCTATAAAAACCTGCATTGTTCCCAGTATATTGAAAAAGTCAAGGTTTTAAACACAGACCAACATAATGCAATATATAGTGGGGTCGGAAAGGAGTGTCACACTAATCGGAGAATCTGAAATCTATAGAATATTCTAATTTTTCACAACTACAGTCTATTAATTATATAAAGCAGCGTATAGTGAATAAGTCATGGCTTGTAATATACACTAACATAGCGTACTGAATGATTAATAGTCATGGTTTCGAACACAGCCAGTGAGAGTTTTCTCAAATCTCCAAAATCTCAGTTTAGAGACGTCACCCCACCATGCAGACGCCATGAGCCACCATCACACTTCACACACACACACACACACACACTGATAGCCATTTCAGTTCGTATCTGAGGATATCAGTTTGTGTTTGGGGTTAGAAGAGGGAGCAACGTGGAGAGACAACAGATCAAGACAGTGTGTGAGGGTGAGTGTGTGTGGGTTTTGTGTGTGTGTGTGTGTGTGTGTGTGTGTGTGAATGTGTATGAGAGAGAGAGCGAGAGAGAGAGATAAAGCACAATAAGAAGAGAAGAAAAAGCGAGGGAAAGATTGTGAGAGACAGAGAAGAAAAAAGGTCAAAACAGGAGAGAAAGAACAGAAGAAAAAGACAAAGAACCTCACATTCATGTGTGTGCTATCTGTACTGTATTATGACAAATACAATTTAACATTGTCCCACTATGAGTGGAGATTTCCTTACAGCAGTGGTGAGTGATATGGTGTATTCGACATAGCATTCTTTTATTTGTATTAATTTATTTATGTATGAATTTACTTAATTCGTTATTTTTCAGAATAACAGCTGTTATTCCAGAGGAATAAAATCACTTCCATGTTGTCGATTCTGAAATGACATTCACAGTGTGTGATCTCAGACAGCAAAGACATATATTTACGAATATAAGTAGCATTGCAGATGGCTGAGGCATTAAGACGAACCACTTTTTTTTTTTTTATAAGAATTTCTCTCTGTCTGTTTCGCTCTGTTGTCATGTCTTTGAGGCTGATGATAGTTATGTGAAAGTACCCTCTAACAGATGGTTTGGAATTATTTAAGGGTTGTCACAGCTAGTACAAGCTTGGCAAATGGGTAGCATAAAAATGAACTTGGCTAAGTGGTTAGTTAGCATAGCTATGAAGCTAGCTTGGCTAGCAGGACTGTGAAATGTGCTTGGCTAGGGCTTGGCATGATGTGTAGCTTGGCTTGGAGCTGCAGCAGCTATAAAGAAGCTAAAAGACTAAAACAGTTTTTAGTGACAGAAGCATCTGGACGAACTGGCTAGGGTAATTATTTTGATGGGTTGCACTGTTTTGCTGTGCATTTCGGAAAGAGATCATCTGCTGCGTATGAGATGGACTTCTGGAGTCAATTTCAACCCTTTAATGCAGAGACAAAAATGCTATCTCTGCTGATTTATGTACTTCTCATGTTTAATAATGCAATTTCTGAATGTTATGGTCGAATATAGAGTTTGCTGTAAAGAATAGCATCAAACAAATCCAATTTTACCCTCTTAAACAAGTAAGTATGCACGAATAGCAATACAATGTTCACGTATGTCGTTAATATGAACCATTTGGTATTTTTGATAATTTCATCCCCACAAAATTGCAGGGTGTACTTCACTTTTATAGCACTGTCCTGAAATCAAAGTATTCATGAAATCAGAGGTTACATAGTGCAGTTTATACAATGCTGAGCCAGAGCAGCCTTTATTCTCCCTGTTACAGGTCAGTGGAGCATCACAATGATATTGAAGATGTAACTTTAAACTTTAAAAATACTACCTAATTAGCATATTCATAACAAGAGTTCAGAATGTGAGTTCTAAAAACAGCAACTGGAAACAGTCTCTTGGAAAATAATGCAGTGCGTACAACAATAGGAGCTAGGGGGATTTTATAGCCAACACTTGGCATTGGGTATTGTGATTCAGGCTCATGTGCAGTTGTTCTGGAGTGTCCTATTTCTTAAAAGGCTTTTCAATGGAGACTATAAGTCAGTGCATGTATAGTTGAACATCTCTGTTCACACTGAACACAATTCTAAACTCCTAAATCAGGAATATATAAGATATGGACATTGCTGTTAAAATCACTTTAAAAAGTTAACTGTCTGCAAAGTTTTGACAGACAATGTAAACAACTACTATCAAGAGAATTTGGTCTCGCTTTGCTAATTCAAAGAACTCGAGTATTAGCTTTTATAGATGCTACAGAGCCGCTGAGCTGTTATCTGATTGGACGAGCAGGTGAAAAAAAATCACTGCAGAGCGTCTCTGGGCTTATTTTCATAGAGGGCTGTTTCTCTTGTGCGCTCATAATGGACGGACAGGAGAATTAAACATTATTAAATCTCACAGTTCTCATTACAGCGTGTAATTACTCCAGAATCTCTCTCTCCAAAGCCTTGCCAGTTGCCTAGCAAACATGACGTACCACCAACAGCCACGTCCATCAAGCAAATGGATAGAGGACAAAAGGAGGAAAGGTGGTGGTGGGGTGCTGGGGTCTCTAGGCAAATCAGCACACCTTCTGACTCACATTTCCGTCTGTTTTTCCTCAGTTTTGACCTGCTGAGTGTGTAGGACTTCAACTAATGGTTATTATGGAATAATGACTTATATTGACTAGTGTTCACTTAATTGACGCATTTAACTATTGTGCGTTCTTTCTTTACTAGGGCCATCATCCAAATTGAAGTCTTAAAAGCTATTACAGTGCATCCAGCAGTAGCCACAGATGAAACGATGTGTGCATCTTATGTTATATTAGTGTCACAATAACATTAAAGGACATAGAGACTGCATTACAAAGGAGGGTATATTGCCCCCTACACTTCCTGTAATGTACTGCAGTCTGTCAGAATAAGCATGGGGATCATACACACATTATACAGCCTGATACCTAAAGCAAACAGCACATCAACTTGTCTCCATGATCAATGCTGTCGATGAGGGTTCAGCTTTGCCTGTGTGTGCCTCTCATATCTCATATTTCATAAATCTCATATTTCATGACTTGATTTGCATTGCAATATCAAACCATTGGTAATCATTTTGGCGTGTTATGATGCTGGGGACTGGGTTTAATTTTTTCTCCCCTCCTTCCCAGTGTCATTAAAGACTTTCTTGTCTTTCTCCCACTATCTCTCTCTTTCTATCACTATCTTTCTTTAATGTTCTCTTTTTTCTCTCATCTCTGTTATTTTGCTTTTCTCTTTCATTCTCTTTCCCTGTTTGTTGTATTTTTATCTTTTGTTTTTGCCTCTCTCTTGCTTACTATCTGCTTAAGATTCTCTTTTCTATCCCATGTGTTCTTTTGCTTTCTTCTCCCTTATTCTTTCTCTATCTCTCACTCTGTCTCTTTCTCTCTCTCTGGGTCTCATCCTCTATGCAAATACTGAACGCATTCGATTTGAACACAATGGATCTCTCTCATATTTCATATTCGTTTATGAGAGTGCAGCAGTGTTTGAGTTATTGAAGCTAATGAGGCAGAGGGTCAGCTCAGTTTACACAGAACAAGCAATCTCCCTCTACACTAATCAGCGCTTCTGTGTGTGTGTGTGTGTGTGTGTGTGTGTGTGTGTGTGTGTGTGTGTGAGTGTGGATCCTTGTCAAATCACCCTCTCGACATCACACTTTATCATGATCAAGTAACCTTCCAATGCAAACATGTTCATTAAGATACAAGAAACTAAAGCTACATATAGTGTTATATATACATTAGTGTCTGTATCTCTCTCTCTCTCTCTCTCTCTCTAACACATGCACACACACACACACATACACACACACACAGCATCATACACACCAGAGAAAATTAAGCCCCAATATTTTGGGAGAAAACCAAAGGAAACCAATGAAAGAAAAGCCAAGAGGAACATTTTAAATTTGATATTTTCCAAATACAGTGAAAAATCACTTAACTTCTCATTAATAATCAGAGCCAAAACATCTACCATCTCCAGGGTTCCTGATAAAGTCCAGAGAGGGAGAGAAAGAGAGTGAGAGACAGAGAGTATCGAGATAATGAAGCAGAGGACATTCTGAATCTCTGATTTAAAGATATGATTTTAAAATATTTTTTTCCCCTTTTAATTCATGTGTAACACAAAAATAGCCAACCTAACGTTGGGGGATATGAGCAGTAAACAAAGCGAAAGATGTAAGTAACTCGAAGCGCCCTGCACACACCCGCTTAGCTCCAGCAACAAAACAGAAGCAACCAGTGTGACTTCATCAGAAAGCACTCTGGGAGTGTAATGGAGGAAGTATGTGTCTGTGTGTGTGTATGTGTGTGTGTGTCTGTGTGTTTATTAAGGGGAAGAAAGGGGACATTTGAAAGACATGAATTTTAAAAACTGTTTTGATTTATCATTCCTGTGTTTGTTATTATGCTACTGTATGTGTGTATTGTAGCATTAAGTATGTGGTCAATTTTGCGGCTGACAATAGGTAGCAGGCCCTTTTTTTAAAGTTAAAATGATAATAAAAATTAACCATAAAAAACACAAATATTATAATTGACTACTAGCCCCTTACCTTTATGTATTTAATGTATTATCAAAAAAATAAATAAATTAAAACCGTGATTGAAACAAACTGGTGGTGATTTATTCTGTTGGTTAATCGAATGTAAAATGCCTTCTGTCCACCTCCTGAGGTTCTAACTGATACAAAAGTCTATTTGGTTGTATGCACTTATTTGTAATAAGTATTTTGGCAGAAATATATAGTCTGTGAAATGAAAAATATATGGCACATATGAAAAATGTATTTATTCCACAGCTATATTTCAGTGATTTAGAATCTAGTCAGATATTGTCTGGCAGTGCATTATACTTTGTTTCTTATGGGTGTGTTTTTGCTGTAGCAAATGCTCCTGCCTCTACATACAAAAATGGTCTGTAGTTATTCTTCCTGTTAATCAGATGTAATCCTTCACCGTATTCAGCAACGAAACACACCAGACTCTCTGAATATGGCCAGAAGTCTAGTAGAATGGTTTCCAAAAACTCAACAAATAATGTTGGGAATATGTCTAGAAAATGTATTCCACACGTACACGTCACACACGTTAGGTTCAGCCCAGCTGTGACTGTACGAAGAACTGAAAAAAAGCAGGAATCAGTGTGACTCCTGGAAACCTGTTCACTCTGTCAGACAGGACAGGCGAGAGGTTCTACAGAAACAAGGGCCTCAGACACCAGGATAAATGCATGTTTCTTGTTTCTGTTGGTGACTCACACTAAACAAATTTCCTTTATTCTCGGAAAGGATCTGTTTGTTTGCCTTCCTCCGTGTCGCTGCGTGGAAGAAAACATGATGAACAATAATTTGTTTTTGAACGATCCGTGTTTCACAAGTGCAGGAAAATGGCGATGATGTAAATCCATCGCAACGTTTCGGAGTGACATCGCTGACCTCGGAGTGACCCTGACACCAACACAGTGAAAACAATACACTACATTACCATCTCACAACCCAAACACACACACTGCAATGTATAATGATGTGTATGGGGTTGCCATGGTGTTAGGGAAGAAAACAGAGACAAGTGTGATGGAGAGAGAGAGAGAGAGAGAGAGAGAGAGAGAGAGAGAGAGAAACTGAAAAAAAAAGATAGAGTAAAAGGCATGAAACAGAAAAAAGACCATCACAAAAATGTCTTTTCCCACCTTTCTAGTCAAACTGTACTTGTGAATATAACACTGCAATAATTTATCACACACTCACATATGCACTCACACAAATATGCACACACACACACACACACACACACACACACACACACACACACACTGCACTCTCGTCTGAGTCAGATCAGCACTATCTGTCTCTCTTCTGTCATCCTGAAACATTTCCTCTATCCGTCCGTCCATCCGCCCGTCTGTCTGTCACTCTCTGAGCCTCAGGGCAGGTGTGTGTCCCCTCCCCTTCCCAAACAAGCCACTAAAACACAGTGAAGTGTGTGTGTGTGTGTTGCAACTAACCAAAAGAGGAGAGAAGACAAAACCGTAGGGTGAGGCTGAGTGAAAATTGTGTGGCAAAAAAACACTTGACACTTCTTTCTCTATTAATGCACCATGCTCCATAGACCCCACCTCCAATCCCCGTCTCTCTCTCTCTCTCTCTCTCTCTCTCTCTCTCTCTCTCTCTCTCTCTGTTCTTTAAGTGGTGACAGGCTGCCAGTTCTTTTTTCTGTGAAGTGAAATGTCAGTTGCATTTCTGCCATCTCGCCCTCTTACCTTCTCTCTCTCTCTCTCTCTCTCTCTCTCTCTCTCTCTGTTTCTCTCCCTGTTTCTCTCCCTGTCTCTCTGTTTCTTTCTCCACTCCCCCATCTCCCTCTTTCATCACTCCATTCTTTGCATTATGCCATGACAGGTGCCACAGCGCTCCTTTGTGCGCTTGTAAGTGTGAGTCTATAAGTCAGCTGCTCACGAGATCTAACATCACATGCTCTCTGACCTCTCTTGACCTCACAAACACACACACACACACACACACACAGTGAGAGAGAGAGAGAGAGAGAGAGAGAGAGAGAGAGAGAGAGAGAGAGAGGGAAAGAAAGAGAGAGTCAAAGCTGGTTGATAAAATGACAGAGATGAAGATAACACAGAGAATAAAAGAAAGAGGAAACAGATAGAGAGAGGTTTTAATGAGCATTTCTACACCGTCTGGTTCCATTAAGCTTAGCAAATGACTGAAATTATTCCTGTTACACCCATCAGGATACAAATGGATGCTTTAACACACCTGACTGTGACTCCTTTGGTGCATAATGCTTCGCACACAATGGAAGATAATGGAATCCATGGGAAACGTGTTTGGTATGATCACGTCGTTTTGGAAAATAATGTGTTATAGCTTCATCTCCGATTCAGCCCAACCTCAGCTAATGAGACGCAGAAGTCAGTAAACAGTATGCAGTGGAATAATCTCGAGACTAACATGTCTAAATCGTCACTATGTACATCTCCACTAAGGTGCATGGACAGTGATTTTGGTGCTAATGCCAGACATGGACAGAGCAAGCGATGTAATGTTATTCATTTTCCAATTGTTTATGTTTTCTTTGTAATAATTCTGCCAACAAATATCTCTAGTTTAATGGGAAACAAAACGTTCTCTGTCTCACTGTAAGAACTGAGAAACAACATTGCTGTGATTGTCATATGGTGTATTTACAGACTCATTTACAGAGTTGGGTTGAGTTGGTCTATTTAATTATTAAAAGTCAAACAACATACTAATAGAGTTTTAGAGTCACTTTACAGTTTTAAATCATGTTGCACACATACGGAAATGTTAATTTAGGCATCTAGTCCAAGGACTCTTATTAGCAACTGTAATTAACATTTAGTCGTAAGTGAATGACTGGGTAAATGCATGAAATGACTCTAAAGTCAGCAGCTGTGGCCTAAAAGTTATGATCTTGGGAAAGAAATGATCTTGGGAGGTGTTGGTAGAAGAGGAACAGCATTGCCTCCTCCCTTAACATCCAAAAATCATAACTTGGTTTTGAAATGCTCAATTTAGATACTCATGGGCTGTAACACAGCTCCAGGACCTGGGCTTGTGGGTGAGTCTAGCTTTGGGTGACTGTCTGTGAAGAGTTTGGTGTGTTCTCCCAGTGTCTGAGTGTTTTCATTTACCTACACTTTCCATTAATATTTTGGAGACTTATCATTACCGTATCTGGAAATACAAGCGGCCTCATTCTTACACTTATCCTGACCTCAACCTTAACCCTAATCTTCACCTTGATATTTAATGATTTTCAATGTCCCCACTAAGACAAACAGGTGTGTAAACAGGTTTCAGTCCCCACAGTGTCAGAGATTTTTGGTGTAGCCTTTCTCTCTCTCATTTCTCTCTCTCTCTCTCTCTCTCTCTCTCTCTCTCTCTCTCTCTCTCTCTCTCTCTCTCTCTCTCTCTCTCTCTCTCTCACACACACACACACACACACACACAGGAATCAGCCAATAGGAGAGCACTTGGATTGGCCAATAGTGCATTTAGACCTGCGGCCTGTGGATTAGACATAAACTGAGGATTAGCAGGCGGTCATCTGAAGACTCCTACACACTCAAGTGTGTGTGTGTGTGTGTGTGTGTGTGTGTGAAGGCTAAAGTCTCCAGCCCCAGTGGTTCCTGAGAGAGAGTAAGGGACAGAAATCCATATTTTCTGGCAGAGCGCACACATGGAAAAAAAAGTGAACTTTTTCTGTTCTTTTTTTATTACATCCTTAATTTCAACACCACTTTCTGGGACACGCACAGGGAGAGAGAGAGAGAGAGAGAGAGAGAGAGAGAGAGAGAGAGAGAGAGATAGAGGTGGAGAGATAGAGGTGGAGAGATACTGAGGGATGGGTGGCGGAAGGAGGTGGGGGCTTTAGAAGAGAACTCAAGGCCGGCCGCTAGTAAAGTGGGAAATTTAGCAGAGTCATATGCTTTTATATTCCGCCTCTAAAGCAGGAAAGGACAACCGAAGGGACACATACTTTCTCTCTCTCTCTCTCTCTCTCTCTCTCTCTCTCTCTCTCTCTCTCTTGCCCTCTGTTTCTGCTTCTCCCTCTTTCACACACACACACACACACAAACCCTTATCTCACAGCTGTGAGTAATAGATGATGGTGTAGAGAGTGTGCTAGTGTTAGTGTTAGTGTGGCTGTCACTATAAATCACTGTAAGGTTTGACCTCACACTTTAAAGAAATAAAAAGCATCAACTTACTCTTCACCTTTACCCTACTCTCCATCTCTCTCTCTCTCTCTCTCTCTCTCTCTCTCTCTCTCTCTCTCTCTCTCTCTCTCTCTCTCTCTCTCTATCTCTCTCTCTCTCTCTCTCTCTCTCTCTCTCTCTCTCTTTCTCTCTCTCTCTCTCTCTGTCTGTCTGTCTCTGTCTCACTCTGTATGTTAGGCTATGTTAATAAATACATAGAAACTGTGCAAAGTCCGTATTTCATAAAGAATAAAGCACATTACTACACCTAGTGTCTACATGACTAGTGTAGGTCATTAACTTGGTGGTTAGCCCCCATGACATCACACATCTTATAAAACTAAAACTCTTGGATTGGCTCAAACCAACGTCCCAAAAGGCACAGGTTCAATGAGAGAGAGAGAGAGAGAGAGAGAGAGAGAGAGAGAGAGAGAGAGAGAGACTTAAAGTAGTCACTTTGACTGACATGTATCTATTCCTCATCAGAGCATTCTGGATTAGAGTGTGTTGATGTATTGTGTGTGTGTGTGTGTGTGTGCGTGTGTGTGTGTGTGTGTTCTTGTCTGTGCCCTAATGGTGCATTTCTGCTGCTGTAGTCTTAAAGCCTTATTTGGACTCCATTAATGATGGCCTCACTCTGTAATCTCTTTAAATTGGAAATCTGATGAGAAGTTAAAAAAATCACTTTATGCCAAGAGTGCTCTCTCTCTCTCTCTCTCTCTCTCTCTCTCTCTCTCTCTCTCTCTCTCTCTCTCTCTCTCTCGTCTTCTCTCAGAGGAGAGAATGAAGGATATAGGCCACAGGAGAGAGACACAGGTGAGGTACAACTGTGGATATAAAGAGAGGCTGAGGAAAGACAGCTAGAGAGGCAAAGAAAGAAAAAGAGGAGAAGGATCTTGTATAAATCAAATGTGTTTTGTATTAAGTAGGGTCAAGTGTAGAATGATTATGCTCTCTCTTTCTCTCTCTCTCTCTCTCTCTCTGTGTGTGTGTGTGTGTGTGTGTGTGTGTGTGTGTGTGTGTGTCTTCTCATATTTACTCAGAAGTTGTAGATTTTAAAATATTACTCATTTTATGTGAGATGTGCTGCTTTGGCTTTGACACTTAGCATAAGCATGGTGTAATCACCCATGAGTGCACACACACACACACACACACACACACACACACACACACACACACACACAACTCCATTAAACATTTAGCAGCAGATTTCAGAAAGATCTAAATTCAAAAAGAGATGTCATGTTTGCTGTGAAAGTTCAATATCGCTGCGGCCAGTTTAAACAAACACACACACACACACACACACAGAAGCCCCTGGGCTACGGAGATCAACGCATGACTTCCCAAAGTCTTTTTCCTGTTCACAGGCCACAGCAAATTTATGGGATTCACAAACACAGAGATTGAGAGAGAGAGAGAGAGAGAGAGAGAGAGAGAGAGAGAGAGAGAGGAGAGCAAGAGGGGAGTGATGAATAAGGAACAGGAGAGGTCAAGCAGAGGATTGAATGTGGAACCATAAACAAGTAAAAGAAAGAAAGAAAGGAAGGAAAGAGGTAATAAGAGCAAGCACAAAACCAATTAACAACAGTATGAGACAAGAACACAAAGAAGAGTGTATCCAAGAAAGAAAGAAAGAGAGAGAAAGAGAGAGAGAGAGAGAGAGAGAGAGAGAGAGAGAGAGAGAGAGAGATGGAGGGGGGGGTATCTTATCGTGTGTCCTTATCACTGTGAAATGGAATTTGCCCAATGACATGGAAATCACCATTACACAGTGAAATTCTGAACCCCCAAACACACACACACACACACACGCATAGTAGTGAGATCAGTTATGTTTAAAGGCTCTAAGTGTGTGTGTGTTTCAAGAGGGGATAAATGTCACATTGCAGCATCGCACTGATGCCTATCAGCAGACTGTGTGTGTGTGTGTGTGTGTGTGAGTGTGTGTGAGTGTGTGTCTAGTCCTTTTACTGAGTGTACAGTGCTCAGGCCTAGTAATGAACCATCTGCTTCTCCATTTCATTTGCAAATATTATTTTTCTTAATTAGCACCCTGGTTTCACATCCACATCCTTTCAGACCCACATTGTTGAGTTGGCAGCTGTAAACACCTGTGCATAATTTCAGACTCTAAAGCACTGCTGAGTACAGTTTTGAAGGTCTGTTGGATGGTTCTTTATTCATTCATTATCTGTAACTGTTATCCAGTTCAGGGTTGCTGTGGGTCCGGAGGCTACCCGGAATCACTGGGCACAAGGCAGAAACACACCCTGGAGGGGTGACTATTCACAGGGCAACACACACACAGATTCATTAACACACACTTTTTGAGTCACCAATCCACCCACCAATCTGTGTTTTTGGAGCGTGGGAGGAAGCCGGAGCACCCGGAGGAAACCCACGTGGACACAGGGAGAACACACTTCTCACAGACAGTCACCCGGGGCTGGACTCGAACCCACAACTCAAGGACTCTGGGACCGTGTGACTGCAACACTTCCTGCTGTGCCACTGTGCCACTCTGGGGGTATGGTTCTTAACGGTTCCTATTTCTCAAACGACATCATAAAACAATGGATTCAATGCAGACTATTCTTTGCATTTTAATGTCCATATATGAATGTTATTGACTGTTTATGCAAATGAGAGTAACTGGCCATTATCCTGTGACTATTCACTGAGCAACATTTAGTGTACAGTAAGTGTATAGTCACATTTACTGTACAGTGAAGTGACTGGGGAATGGCCAAAAGCTTCATCACTGAGATTTCAAGCAGTACTACAAAATGGCTGACTCACACAGTATGCAGTGCACTGTTTCTATGGTGCACTAATGGGGAGCAAATTCGAGAGCATGCGTTTCTCTCCATCTGCACTCGTTCCTCGCTCATTCTCATGCAGCAGGTAAAGCCGCACTGTTTACTCCTCATATCGACTCTCCACATGGCAGAACAACCAGCTCCACTTAATTAGTCTCTGACCATCAGAGGGACAGCCATGTCCAGCATAGCGAGCAATGGTGTTCTTCTGTTTCCCATGATGTGTAGCAAAGAGCTTTGTTATGTGTTTACTTTGGGACTATTTTAGACATTCTGATATTTCCCAAACTCCCCGTTTCTGCATGGGTTTCTTCCGGGTGCTCTCCTTCCTCCCATGGTCCAAAAACACATGTTGGTAGGTGGATTATCTACACAAAAGTGTCCATACAAGTGAGTGTGTGAGTGTTAGTCGCCCTACGGTGGACTGGTGCCTCCTCTATGGTGTGTTCCCACCTTGTGCTCAGTGATTCCGGGTAGGCTCCGGACCCACCACGACCCTGAACTGGATAAACGGTGACAGACAATGTATGTATGAATGAATGCTACCTCCCAAAGTGTATATGAAGTCTACAAATGTTCCAAGTAAATATTTACAATGGAGCAGATTGAGATGAGTTCAGCTAATATGGACTTATACCAGATTAATATAAAGCTTGTCCAACATTATTCTCAGTCCAGTGGTGACACTAAGGGCTTTAAAAACTCAAGCAGCACAGCTGTGGCTGATCCATTCTTACAAGCAAAATACATACTACACACCTCCACCGTGTCAGTTTCACTGCAGCACTAAGAATGGTCCACCGCCCAAATAATACCTGCTCTGTGTTGGTCCGGTATCCATAGAAGAACAGGGTGAAATGAGGGTAAGAAAGTATGCAGAGAAATATTTGGACTATGGTTGTAATTGCAGAACTATAAAGTGCCCCCTAATGGTCAGTGGAGGTGATAAAATGGACAACAAGTGTAGATTCAAGGTAGGTGTTCCTAATCTAGTGATTGTTCAGTTTATATTACAGATAACCATACACAAAACAGTGGAGCAGTCAGAAGTTCAATTTTCAGAGTTGGGGATGGGTGGTTAAATAATGTACAACTTACCAACAAAGCGTAATCCTAAATTACACTAGGATTTACCATTACCTTAACACATGCCCTAACCCTGACCCTTACTCCCTAAACTTAACCTTACATCATTCATTTAATTTTAATAACAGCAGTGGTGCAGCAGGTAGTGTCACAGTCACACAGCTCCAAGGACCTGGAGGTTGTGGGTTTGAGTCCCACTCCAGGTGACTGTCTGAGAGGAGTTGGTGTGTTCTCCCTGTGTCCGCGTGGGTTTCCTCCGGGTGCTCCGGTTTCCTCCCACAGTCCAAAAACACACGTGGATTTGTGACTCAAAAGTGTCCATAGGTGTGACTTTGTGTGAATGTATGTTGCCCTATGAAGGACTGGTGCCCCCTCCAGGATGTGTTCCTGTGACACTGAACTGGATAAGCGCTTACAGATAATGAATGCATGAATGTGCATTCCAAATTTGAATGGCATACACACTTAAGGCATGATACCATGTTGAAAGAAGCATCGTTCCATGCGTTTTAGTGTGACCATCAGTGCCATGCAGCCGGGTAAACATTTCCATAGGGATCGTGTCTGCTAAAAATGAAGAGCTTTTGTCTCTTGTAGTGAATTTAAGGTGGGAACCTGTCATGGGAACATTAAAAATTCAGTGTACCAGTGACAGCTCTATATTTTGTAATATTTTCACAGAAACTTTATTTTTAACAGTGAGGAACATGGCCTGGCTTCCCCCTTACAGCAAAGTTCCTGATGCAAAGCAACACACTGTAAGTATTCGGACATGGCACAAATCTAATTCTACAGAAATTATCCACTCTGTTCTTTTATTTATTTTACTCGGGCACTCATAGTGGCCAGCGCTTCTTGTTTCCAGCCCAAGTGGAACGTACAAGCAGAAAACTCTGGATTATTTCCCCACTTCTTTTTTTTTTTTTTTTTTTCGAAGCAATTACATTTTCTGTCTTGGAATCTGAGCGCCTCACACTTTGAAGTCGTTGAGTATTTAAATTGTCTGTTGGTTCAATTTTCTTGCAGGCTCCGATTATTTTCCTTCGTTTTTCTCTCTTTCTTATATATTTTTTTTTCTCTTCGCACACTTCCATCTCTATTTCCTTTCAATGCATGCACATGGGCTTGTGTGTGTATGTGTGTGTGTGTGTGTGTGTGTTTTAACTTTTTGGAGGCGTGTTTACGAGCGTCTCGGGGGAGATGGGTGGGTGTGAGGGCGGAGAGAGAGGGAAGCTTAGCTGCTATGCACTCATCTGTCACACCAATCCCACGGCTGCATGGACACACTCCTTTATGAGTGAGGGAGAGGAGGCGAGAGAAAGAGAGGGAGAGAGAGAGAAAAAGAGAGAGGGGGAGAGGGATAGAGGGCTAGAGATGGATGTGGAGAGGAGTATGGCTCTCCGTGTTAATTAAAGGATGCTAGCGAAGCGTCTTGGGCGGGAGGGATAATAGCCATAAGCTCTCTGTCCTGCCTAATCTCCAAGGTTACTACATTAAAGACAAACCCTAATTAAGCCCCTCAGGAACCCAATGCTCTGCTTAAGGAATGAGCTACAGCCAGTCATGTTTCACTCACACACACACACACACACACACACACACACACACACATACACACATACGAAACTGGTCAAAAGTTTAGGAAACACAGTCACAATTACAAACCCTATTTCCAAAAACACTGGGATGCTCAGCAGGATGTAAATAAAAACAGAATGCAAATATGTTAAAATAATTGAAACCCTATACTGAATTGAAAATAGTACAAAGACATTTCAAATATTGAACAACTGCCCTCTGGACCGGACCTTGTTTAAGATGAACTGAGCCAAAGTGATCCAAGGAATCATTATTTGAAATTCTTTTTGGAAACCATGAATGCTGCCTCATCCAGGCTAAAAAAAAAAAAAAAAGAGGGACAGTCCAGCTTGTTAAAAGTACACAGATCATAAGCCAGTGTCCGTGATGGAAAGGAGTTTTAGTAGTGCAATGGGCTGGGTTTTTTGCACATCTGTGAAGGCACTGTTAATGCTGAATGATATACAGTAAACAGGTTTGGTCTAGGCTGAGAGAGATCTAGGTCTAGGCTGCCACCTAGAAATCATTTTCAGGGAAGGCCTTGATTTTTCACTAAGACAAGTCCAATCCACAAAAGAGTTGGGAAAACATTTCATTTTAAGAACTACAATGATTGAGCTCCTCGGTTCCCAAACACTTAGAGAGTGTTGTTTAAAAAAAAAGAGAGGGTGCAGCATTGTGGTAAACATGCTCTGTCCCAGACTTTTAGAACAAGATGTCAACATTTATAAGATATCATCTTCATAATATTTTCAAAACAATATAGGGCTTAAATTATTTGCACAAAAATGTTTTTTATTTTAATTTTTTATTATTGTTATTTAGGGATGGCACATTGGGCAGCAGGTAATGTGTCAGTCACATGGCTCCATGGACCTGGAGGTTGTGGGTTCGAGTCCTGCTCCAAGTGACTATCTGTGAGGAGTTTAGTGTGTTCTCCCCGTGTCAAGCTCTGGACCCACCATGACCCTGAACTGGATAAGCGCTTACAGATAATGAATGAATGAATGAATGATTGAATGATCTCGCTCCGCATCCCAACTGTTTTGAAAATTGTATTTGTATATGAAATACATAGAAGTTCTACTGATTCAGAACTTCCATCAAAGTCTGTTACAGGACAGTTGGCTCCACCCACATAATCTGATTGGTTAAAACTGTTGTATCCATGTTGTTATGTCTAATATTACCAGAATTACTGATGTATCAATAATAGTCACTCTACTGTATGCTATTAGAAAGGAAGACATTTTGAAAGAGTGTTTTGACTGATAAACATCACTTGCATTAATACGCTTCTCTGAAAGCTCATGGGGGCTAAAATTTGTTCTTGCAATACACATGCATAAATCCATTCATGTGTGAATGCACAAACACACCATTACACCAAGCTATGCAAACACACTTTAACACACACACAACATTAACCCTAAATATGACTAATCAGTCATCTACATGTCGTATATATGAAAAACACATGAATATTATGATTCATATCATTGACCACCCTCTATCCCTCCACACTCCGCCTAACCTGCGCTTCTGCATTAATGCAGCGATTAGACAAGCTAAATATCAGCAAAGAGGATGTCCCGGCTGTAATCTCCCACTAAGCTCCATTTGAGAGATGGGTGTGTCCCACTGGCTAAGATGATCAGGCAGTAAATACAGGCTTTACTACCTGGTTTGGCCCGTGAGCAGAGCACCAGCAGATGCCACCCATTTCTGAGCCACCAGGCTGATATAGAGTCCAGCTGCATGCCTCATAAGACCCACACTGCATGCACCCAAATAAACCCAAAGCCAATTTCAACCCGAACATTAACAGCCTAGACCTTTACTTATCCAAATTACTCAGCAAAATTCCCCAGCAGTCCAGGACAACACAGCATCTGCATTCAAACAACCATAACCTTAATCTCCCAGTCAACCTCAGTCCATCAACTGCAAATCTAATCCTAGTATCTACATCTAAGCCAGTCCTGATTTTGACTTCATGTTTAATCCAGCATCAACTATAACTAAACCTCAAGTCCAAACCCAACCTCAATTCCAGCTCAACTTCCATCCTAGTTCAACATCAACCCTTCCCAAAACATCAACCTCACCCTCATTCTAAAACACTGTGAAGAGCCACTTTCAATCCAAACTTTAAATTAAACCTCTCTCCAACTCAAACTAACCTTGAGTTTAATTCATCCGGTCATTCATCCATTGTCTGTAACCGCTTATCCAGTTCATGGTCATGGTGGGCCTGGAGCCTACCTGGAATCACTGGGCACAAAGCGGGAACGCACTCACACCTATGGACGCTTCATAGCAGCCAATTCACTTACCTACCTTTTGTTATTTTGGATGAGGAAGAAAACCAAAGCACCTGGAGGAAACCCATGTGGACATGAGGAGAACACACCAAATTCCTCATAGACAGTCACCCAGACCAGGGCTTTAACCCACAACCCCATGACCCAGGAGATGTGTTACAGTGATACATTACCTGTTGCACTACCCAAAATTTCAATCAAGTCAATTTCAACCAGAATCACAACCTCAACCCTAAATTGGGACGTAAATATATGCATCTAGCCAGGATTTCTAAATCACTAATGGTTCAGCTTTTGCTCTTTGCAGTCACCACTGTTTGTATGTGTTTTGTAATGATGTGTTTGGCATCTCAACCATTACCCTCAGGACCACAAAAAAAAAAAAAACAAACAAAATTATAATAATAAAAAAGCTGATCAGCTGCAGTTTGTCTATGAAATGAGTTGTAGAACATTATTGTTTAAACATTAAAATATATATTTTTATTTGTTACTGTAATTGCTAAGGGCCAAGGTTGAATAGAAAGGAGGAGGATTACCTAGCCATAAAGATATACTTTTTCTTGTTAAACTTAACTGTTTATGTATTGAAGCTTATTAACAGGGTTGTGAATGCCTTCGTAAACTATTTACAACTTACTCTGCACACATTGATATGGTGTCACTAATTACTTGAAATCTCACCCCCACCCCAACCAAACCATCCACCCCATGTAGATGTTCATCTACCCCATGCCAAAATTCCATGGTCACCTTAATAAACCTTACATTAAACTCAAAGCTCAACTTGAAACTTGACAGTGACTTGTGATGTAATTTGTAAATACAGGTATTTTTATTTCACATTAAATGTTTGGATTTGTTTTTACACCAATTCCATGTCTCATTCTGACCCTAACCTAGCTCCCTGTTTGCTGCTGAGTGTATGAAGGTGGGTCTGTTGATCTGTTTGGTTTAATCTGAAGCTGGATTAAGGCAGAGAAAATCTTCTGCTCTACATGCGGGTCCAGCCCACTGCTGCAGAGTTTATTTGTGTACTTAATCTTTTGCCCAGCGTCAAGGGCACTGACCCACTACTTCTTCTTTCTCTTGCGTTCTTATATTCTCTCTCTCTTTCTCTCTCTCTCTCTCTTTCTCTCTCTCTCTCTCTCTCTCTCTCTCTCTCTCTCTCTCTCTCTCTCTCTCTCTCTCCGTCTCTCTCTCTCTCTCTCTCTCTCTCTCTCTGTCCTGTTTGGCACATGTCCGTCTGAGAGGAATAAACAGACCAGTGATTAAGACTATGACACACATTTAGCCCTCTGGCCCACCTAATGCTGGAAGATTACAGACGAGAGAAAGACAGAGATAGAGTGAGCGAGTGAGAGAGAAACTTGAAAGAACTCAGCTGTAATGCTCTGACCTGCTTTCTCCAAAAGCTCCAAGTTTAAGAACCATGTCTTTCATTTTGATGTATTACTGGGGTCTTGGACTTGAGTCACAATTTTCATGACTTGCTTATTTCTGGCATCGAGACTTGCCTTGGACTGGACTGAACTGGGTAAACAAAACTTTACAATACTCAAACTAACGCTAGCTACAGGAGTTTATAGAGGGCTGGGGCGTCTTGTCTACCCTGGACTCGTTTGAGGCAAGAGTCTTCATTTGATCCTGATATTTTTATAGATTTTTACACGTACTTAAAGCCAGCTAGCATTAAAATGTGAGTACCTAAGAGCGTTGGTTTATATTAAAACAATAAAGACTCAATAAAGGTTTTGTAGCATTTATACACTGTTATTAAAAGCAATATCCACAATGTGTTATCTACCACTTTGTAAAACAAAAACATTCAGAGAACATTTCCTCACTATTCACTAACTCTCTGTTCTGTTTGTGTGCTGGAAAATGGTCCAGTGTTTGTATGCAGCACCAGCTATCAGTGTCTCAGTCCCAAATGTTTGAGGCATTCTCTCTCTCTCTAAGCCACAGCTGGGAAACAACATCTGGAACCATTTGGACAGTGGAGAGACCTTTGAACATTGAAATGTATGACAACCAATGAGGATGCTGCTTTATAGATGGGTAATATTGACATATTTTTTGCTGTTAAAAATTACTTAGAGAGGAACTCACTCCAAATGGGGCATACAGCTAACATGAATGTGCTACAAAATTAAACACCCCGAGTTACAAATGAGTTTCTGTGGTAACTAAAATAGTGAATAAAAACATATATACAATTTAAACTTCAACCACCAACAAGCTGAAGCTTACTTACACAAACGCACCATTCCACCTTAATAGATGCAGAGCTTCTGAATGACTCTGCTTTGCTGTGAGGACATTAGTTCTCCAGAAATGCCTATGTTGTCTTTAAGAAGGCTTGTGCAATCATGTTTCATAGGAAAGGAAACTTGGTTTTAAAACAAATATAGCAATGGTCCTACCCAAGCACAGTTGTCCACTATGCTGTCCAGTTACACTTAACTTTTTTTTTTTTTGAAGCTCCACAGAGATTTGCATAAATCATAGTAACAAATACTTTGTTTACCAAGTTATAAGTGCCTACTGCCTTTGTTCAAAATAACATTATAAGGGTATATGGTACTACACCAAGAGTGCGGCTAAATGCCAGAAGCAGTGCCGTAAGCCGCACTATTGGGCCAAACACTTACCACACCTTGTTAAACCTAATATTAAGTTATTACACAGGTTGACCAAGAAATGTACAGACTGACAACAAAAGGTCAGAGATTGAACTCCCCCCAGGGTTTATTTGGGCACGTGCCTGTCCACACCTTTTTAAGTGTTCACAGCTACTTAACTACAGTGGGCTTAAACCTTCTGACTGATAATGACCGTCCCAAAGTGTGCATCAACTCTGGCTGTTCACGCAGTGCATTGTAGGTATGCATGGCCAGCGGGCGTGTTTAGGATCCCCACATATTGCAACCTGGAGGTAGTGGAGGCCTACAGAGTTCTCCACTGTCTGCTTCAAGTGCAGCGTAACCTTGAGGCTCCGTGAGTGTGTGAGATGCAAAGGCAGGTGGGACGAAACACAGAGAGAGAGACAGCTTGGAGACACCCTGAATTCCTCACTCTCTCTCTCTCTCGCTCAACGGAATAGGTTACATCTTCCCACTAAGGCCTGACTGAGACATCACTCTGTGCATATGCAAGCAGCCTGTAGCTTTCAAAGCCAGTGCGGGAGAACAGAGGAGGCGCGCAAAAAAAAACGAAGGAGAAGAAAGGGGAGAAGTGTCAGAACTATTCATCAGTGCGCCATCTATGATACACAAAGGCATCTCCCATCCTCGCTGGTGAAAACAAAAAAGAGGAAAGGAAGAGAAAAGGAATGAAAAAAGCTAAACCAAACTCGCTCTGCCACCTAATGATTTTTAATAATAAGTGTGGAGAGGCTGGAGAGAACGCTTGGTAAATAATCCCTTATGGGTTTCTTTCTCTTTCTCTCTCTCTCTTTCTCTCTTTCTCTCTCTCTCTCTCTCTCTCTCTCTCTCTCTCTCTCTCTCTCTCTCTCTCTCTCTCTCTCTCTCTCCACCATGTTCTTCTTCCTTTATTTATTTATTTCCGCTCGGTGAGATTGTGTTATCTCGGCCCAGCAGAGGAAGCTCAAGGTGAGGCACGCGGTGGCAATATTAAATAAAGAGAGAAGTGTAGATATAGGTACAGTGTGTGTATGTCTGTGTGTGTGTGTGTGTGTGTGTGTGTGTGTGTGTGGACAGACACTCTCCTGGTCAGACTGACCACAGCTCAGAGAGAATATACACTCAGCTTGTCCTTTCCCCCTCTCATGCTCCATTATTCAGTGCTATTCCAGTTGAACACACTGACACAAACACACACACACGCACACACACACACACAGGTGCCATGCAGATACCCTCTGGAAGTTTTTTTTTTTTTTTTTTTTTTTTCCATACACAGCTATGTTAAAAAAGATACAGAATATAAAGACCACCATCTCTGTATCACGCAGATTATTCTCAATATCACCAGCGAATCAGAGTGAGCCTGGGATGGATGCACTGCTCTGCTTTATTTATCTGCATTTAGGCCTGAAACTGCAAGCCTAGGCTAAATTCTGTACAATGCATTGCAAATGCACCACACGTCTGCATAAAGATAACATATGTTCCTATGTTACCCCAGTGGCTCAGGGCTCCCCCCCCCCCCCCCCCCGTCTCGTTGATGCTTGGCATTGAGTATGGTGACCTCGCTTATGTGCACATGTCTTCTCCATAGTGCACATCGCATTTCAGAGTTGAATGAATGTATATAAGAACATATTAGAATAGGAGTATTTAATAATTAGAGATATTTAGGCACATTTGGACGTAAAATATATTGAAACGAAAAGGCAACAAATGAAGAGGCATTCAAATTAAGCATAATCAGCTCTGCAGGAGACTCATCTGATTGCTGCCATTTCTCCACTTGTTTGAATGAGCCATGTGTCAGTAATAAATATATAAACATGTGCTGAATAAAAAAAAAAAAAAGAATCATATGGAAGAGAAAACACCATTGAGGACCAAGCAGGGGTAAACACTGAAGCTCAAACTTCTAGTCGAGCGTAAGCCCTTTGCACAAGCTCCTCTGAAGGAGGTATCAGTGAAATTCCGCTGTAATTCTGATGCTAAAATTGGTTACGTGAGCTCAGGCTCAGCGCCGGATCGATTCTATAGCAAACTTCCTCTGATGTGGTGAGAGAGACACCACAATGTCCAAAAGCCTCAAATCAATTCAAATTTGACTCAAGCCAGGGGTGGAGATTTTTTTCAATGCATATTTGATGCCTGCACTCACACACACACACACACACACACAGAAATTCACAGGACATGGCTTCTTAGATATGTCCTAGGTACCTGCATATATGTAGGTGTCTATCTGGAATTACAGTACAAATACTGTAATTGTAATAAAACACAAAATCACAGTATAATGCACTCACACAAAAGCAATTTACACACACACACACACACACACACAGAGAGAACTGTTTACGGCTGGCTACACACATTACACAGCTCTGTGACTGAACACCATAAATTTCAATGATTTAAAAGACAAGTGCAATGATAATTCATCCATGCTCCGTATGCTTTATGTGTTCCCTGTTCACTCTTACAGCACACAACACACCTAATGGAGTGATTCATCAGAGCATTCACACACTGTCCGCCACTCTCACAATCCACCCAGCACACTCACACGCAGGCTCTACACAACACACACAAATCCTCAACACTAAAAGCTATTATACTCAGCACAGTGTAGTAATACACAACACAACACAGGTGCTATTCTCATTGTTGTAAACAGATATAATTGATCTAACACGGTTATAACCAACACAATGTCAACCTGGTAGAACTACACTTAACACGACACAACTGTACTCAACCCAATTCAGTGTAACTCAACCCAAACCCAACTAAACTCCACCCTAACCAACTCTTCATGACTGAAATCTTAATAAATAAATAAAGAAAGAAAAAAAGAAAGAAGAGTCTATAATTACACGTATCCCAACACATCTATATAAACCTAAAACAACACGAGTCAACCCATTATACGGCCAACAGTAACAGCAATACACAATTATATACAACATAACACTGTATGACTACAGTGCTCTGCTGTTAGCACAATTATGCTTTACCCCACGTTGTTTGTCTCAGTGTAACTATAACTACCTCAGTCTTTAAGACTTTCTTCCCACAGAGTAACACTCTCACACACAGTGTGCTTCAGATACGCCATTAAACACACACACACACATAGACACAGCGTATGGATTTCAGATCCCTTTCCACGCTGTGTTCTGCCCGTGGCTGTCCTGGACCCCACAGGGGCTGCTAAAGATTGACTGATAGATGCAGGGATCGATGGATGAGTGAGCTACTTCCCTTTGTGTTCATTCACTTTTCACTACAGGTTTTCTGTCTTTCTTACTATCAACTCCATTCCTTTTTTCTCTCTCTTTCTATTGCGCTCTGTCACTCTCACTACGTTCCATTAACCATTTCCATAAATTGCTAACGACATCAGTGAAAGCAATATATCGGTCAGACCTTATACTGTTGAGTATTACACACTATTACACCTGAGCAGGTTTTGTTTAAATATAGCCTCTGCCAACTGGCCTGCCAAGGTGTGCCATGGGTGGAGGTGGCTGGCACACAAGACTGGCATATGCCACTCAGAGCTTAAGTGGAATTATAGGGATTAACCATATGTCCATAAATAACCTGACAGCTTGGGACATCTAGCCTTAGACGTGAGCACTAGAAAAAATGCTGTGATAGCTAACAGTGTATTTTTATTACTTTAACTCATTTAACACTGACAGAGTTTACATATTGATTTTTGATCCTGATCAGGGTCGCAGTGGGTCCAGTGGCTACATGTACAAGGCAGGACCACACCCTGGAGCAGCTGTCCATCACAGGGAATCACACATTCACCCAGTCACTACATACATCACACTCATCCAAAATGTATACACTCAACCCTACACAGTTATAGTCAACAAGCAAAGTTACACTCGCCCACTTTTAATATACTGTAATGGCCTGATGAACGAGGAATTAAACACAGCCGTGCTGTATCAAGCAACCTTTAATACGTGTCCTAAAATGTGTACTTGTGCAGGAAAGAACAAATCATGCTTCACGCTTCCGATGGTGAGCCCCCAACTGCCTCCACACCATGCCCAAACACACACACTAACACACAACAACGTCCAAACATGTTAATCACCAAAATAACTGAAAACCCAAGAAATGGGAGCCACTAAGCATCATGGGATCCCCCTGGGAGCCCTCTGAGTCCCACCCAGAATCTGGTATCCACTACAATTATTAAACTATAATATATATATAATATAATAAAAATAATTAATATCAACACATATTTACTCCATTATACTCAGCCAAATATAACTACCCAGCGCAACACAACACAACACTACACTACTGAAGCTCGAGTGCTGTGGAAGGATACAGTGAGAAGATCAATGGACATATACATAGTGAAGTTGCTTTATGAACTAAACCTAACTATCTATTATATAGGAAGAAGTTTTTCGAAGCTTTTTTCAAATCTGAGTTTGCTATTGGTTCACCTCAAGAACCAATAGCAAACTGTTCAAATCTTTCCGGTAGATACATAAATAGGTAACCTTATTTAGAATGTTCATTTAATTGGAATTCTGGGTTCATTCTTTTGTCATTTCTATTGATTTTGCCTTGAAAAAATATGAAAACGGTCACACAAACTCACACACACAAACATACACTGCATGTGGCCAGGTTTCTGTGCAGGTCAGTGAAGCAGCGCCTACTGGTCCCTTGGCATAGTCACAAGGGGCACCTGCAGCATGGCCAGGTAGAGGTCACGGGTCATTCAGGGCCATTCCCACGCATCCAGGTCATGGCAAACAAGAGGAGAATTCACTGAAGTGTGAATTTACATCACAGTGGAAAATCTTTTATCTATTTATGTGCCCTTAATGTATGCAGGCCTGAAGTCTCCCTCTGTCTCCATCTATCTTTCTCTCTCTCTCTCTCTCTCTCTCTCTCTCTCTCTCTCTCTCTCTCTCTCTCTGTGTGTGTGTGTGTGTAACGTTAGCTAACATCTGTTCTTAGCCTGTTCCTTCACTGCTGATTACCCCTTCCATCTGACGCATGCCAAGACATCTTCCACCATCTTGGCTGTGTTGGTGTGTGTGGCACAGGGCATGCTTGGCTGCCTGGCTTTAATTACTGTCTGCATTCTGTCACAGCACACACACACACACACACACACACACACACACACACACACACACACATGGACACACTGTCCTGTAAAACTATCTTTGCTGTGTATTTTGAAAGTGAAATAAACCATTCTGTCCATGGCGTTCTTGAAAGCACTTTTGTGTGATTTCCACTTTGTTAAGGTACATCCACACAGTTTGTATAGTATCTCCAAATATAGCATTCCCAATATAATAGAATAATCTGAAGTTGAAGCACATAAGCTTAAGGTCACTATGTCCAATGCCAAGTGTTCACTATCACCAGTGAGTTAGATGTGAATGCAGTTTCTTTATACTGCTGTCTAGTGACAATAAAAGCTTTTTAGACTGTGGAAATAATGACAGACTTCTTTTTGAGACCCTGTATTTCTAAAGAAATGAAGGAGGACGAGTTGTACAGAACGTTCTGAATATTAAATATAACACACATATGGCCAATGGTTCCTACACCTTCATAATTGTAGCCGCCTCACACTTTGTGTATTCAGATTCTTGATACAGTTGGGATTTCCAAGGGGTACTGGAGAAACGGCTAATGTCCCCACAACTACACATGCTCATATCCGAACCCAACAAAGATATGAATACACACACATAGAGCTGTCTCAGTCTCCCCTCCATTTTTAATGTGAGAGTGATGGAGTATATAGGCATGGCACAGGCAGAGGCTCAGTGTCGAGGAGTGTTTGACACATCGGAGTCAGTTGTGTGTGTGTGTGTGTGTGTGTCATGTCAAAGTCAGTTGTTATTTGGACGTGAAATTGCGTTACTGATTTTCTGATTTATCTGCTTGTTCGGGAAATAGCATCAAATAACTCAGACAAGCACCTGCACACACACACACACACAGAGTGTGTGTGTGTGTGTGTGTGAGAGAGAGAGAGAGAGAGAGAGAGAGAGAGAGAGAGAGAGAGAGAGAGAGAGAGAGAGAGAGAGAGTACTTTTTGTTCCCCAGTCCAAAGAGAAAGGCAGAAATACAGGAACAGAGTGCGAGAGAGAGAGAGAGAGAGAGAGAGAGAGAGAAAGAGAAAGAGAGAGAGAGAGAGAGAGAGAGAGAGAGAGAGAGAGAGAGAGAGAGAGAGAGAGAGAGAGAGAGAGAGAGAGAGAGAGAGCATTCAAATGTTGATGGTGGTGTATGTAATGACACTCCAACTTATGAAAAAAAAGCTGGACACAGCGTGAGAGCATTTCATGTCCATTTTTACAAAACTAATTTGCATTTTGAGCTGAGCGATACTTTTGTGTCTTAATGGATATCACAATATCTGAAAGTGTAAAAGAAATACAGGTGTCACAGGAGTGTCACAGGTAGCATCACTGCCACACAGCTCTGGAGTCTTGGGGTCCTGGATTTGATCCTTGGGTTCTGGTTCCTTCAACACACTGACAGGAGGATTGACTGTGAATATACAATCCATGGGTGTGAGTGTATGAAAGTGTCCATGGGTGGAAGTGTGTGAGTGATTGATTTGTGTTTGCATGTGTGTGTGTGTGTGTTTATTATTATTAAAATTGTTATTATTTGTGTGTGTTGCTAGTATTATAACAATATCGTCAATGTTATGACGACAATGTTGTGTTATTTTCATAGCGATAGTGTGTGTGTTAGTAGGAGAGAGAGAGAGAGAGAGAGAGAGAGAGAGAGAGAGAGAGAGAGAGAGAGAGAGAGAGAGAGAGAGAGAGAGAGAGAGAGAGGCTATTTCAGCGTGTGAGGGTTTTATTCACTTGCTGTCAAGGCTTATAAAGATGGACACAGTGGGCATCTAAATGTGTGTGTGTTTGTGTGTGTGGGTGTGTGTGTGTGTATGTGTGTGGACAGCCAAGCGTAATTTCAGCAGATGCTGGATGACAATAGCAGAGTGTGTAGATCGGCCTCCAGGGAAGAGAGGAGTGCAGTTACTCTCTCTCTGTCTCTCTCTTTCTCTCTCTCTCTCTCTCTCTCTCTCTCTCTCTCTCTCTCTCTCTCTCTCTCACACACACACACACATACACACACACATACACACACACACACATTGAAAACCCACAGGCGTACGGTGACAGCCAAAAGAGAGAGAAGGAGAAGAGTGAAGAGCGTGTCTGCTGGGGGTGAAGGATGTTTGGTGATTGTCACTAAAAAGTCCAGTGGGAGTTGGAGACCACTAAGCTATGCGCAAATCAAATACTAACACACTGACATGCTAGCATGCTAACCGCTAATCATGTCATTAAAGTGACAGTTCAGGGAAAACCCCATGAATCGAGCCCCACTAAGTGGTGTCTGAAGGTTGCTTCTTTAGCTTTAGCACTGGAGATATGAGGCTAATGTGGCTTGCAAAGTGAAACATCACTAATTCACACCAAGCGCATGAATGCTCACTTAAAGTCACAGTGCATTGTTTGTAGTGACTTTAGCTATGATAAACATGACCGCCCTTATATTATGTGAAGCATAAACTGGTTCTACAAAGAACTATGGTGCAGTCTGGTTCTTCATCTCTTGTGAGATTTATTAAATAATGTTAAATAATCACATACATAATTATCGATTGTTACGTTTTGTTGGTCAAAATGACCGATTTCTCCTTTAAGTCCGAAGCCCAGTGCTAAACTTTGTTAACGCTGCTGATGAGATCGGTCCATGAGGTAATGGAGCTGAGTGAGCTAATGCATCTGACCTTCATCTGAGAGCCAGAGAGGAAGCTTTAATGAGACAGGTACTGACAGCAACAATCAGAAACTATCTCTCTGTCTCTCTCTCTCTCTCTCTCTCTCTCTCTCTCACACACACACAAACACACACATTTGTTGCAATGTATTGTGGGGACATTACATTGGCTTACACTCATTTTCTGGAGATATACGCTAACATTACCTTGCACCAAAAAAAAAATATCAACCACACTTTACCACATCTACACCTTGTGCGTGCATTTTGTAAGATGTGGGGGATGCCAGCTTAACTACAAATCATTATGTTTTCATTAGTTTAGAATGAGTCCTTCATATCTGCATTGGGTGTAGGTTCTCTTCTTCTTCTGACCACCACACTGCATCGCTGTGGATCTAACAGAAAGCAGTAATGGACAAACAATACTCTGGCTGCAGAGGGTGCCTTTCAAATTGTTTACGCTAAAACAACAACGTAGAAACGGAGGGGTGAGGGAGGGGCATTCAGTTCATTGTAACTTACAGCCTTACCTCTAGATGCCACTAAATATTGCACCATGTAACATTAGAAATGAATTATTTCCCATTTGGGGTCTAGGAATAAAAACATGATATACCTTTAGTACACCTTTTTTTCTATTTCACATAATCTGCAAAAGCCATTTCTTTAAATTAAGAAAACACATTAACGATTATTTTCTGTAAAAACATTTTGGGATATTAGGTTTTATTTATTTTATTTTATGTAATGTATTTATGTTCATGTCACTTTCTAAATAATCCTAAACGCATGCAAAGATGCTGAGGTCTGGCCTCTAGGTTGGTCTGTACATTGTTCTAAGAGTAACAGAAGATTTTTTTTCTGTTTGATTTTCTTCATTGTGCCTATTTTCTTTCTCAGGATTCGTGTCTCTTCAATTACATAGATATATATGAAGCTATGGGTTTCTTCAGATTGAGCAAAGATGTCCTTAGAAGGCTTAGGCTCACAGTCACACACATATGTATACACACACACACACACACACACACACACACACCATTGAAGTTATTTCCCTGCGCTGAGTGATTTGTACTCACAGGAATTTGCAGGATTACAGAGCTGTAAATGCCCCTTTGTCTCTTGCTCTCTGTATGTGTGTGTGTGCGTCCAATGTGTTTTCCTTGGGTATAATCTGTGTCCTCAGAGTTCACTGCGATGACAGTGATGGACAGTGATGGCCAAAGAGGGATAGGATCTCTCTGTCTTACACACACACACACACACACACACACACACACACACATACACACACACACACACACACACACACACACACACACACACACACACACACACTGAGTGTGAAAGGGAGTCTACACTTGACTGCTCTCTTTGGGAAAGAACTAACAGATAGTGATCCATCAAATTCTAACTCTCTCCCCCTCACTCCAACCCTAAACCTAACCTTTCCCTAACTTTATAAATAAAGGGGAAATGAAGGAGAGAAATGAAAAGAGAGGGAGAAAGGGAAATAAACAGATACTGGGACTGAAGGGGAATCATGACATGAACAGGTGTGAGAGCAGGAAAGAGAAGGAAATAATGTAAGAGAAGGTGCATGAAAGATGGGGTGAGAAAAGAAAGGAAGACAATAAAGAAAACAAAATCGAGTGAAAAGAAGGGAGACAAAAATGAGGAACGTGAGGAATTTGATGAGGGCAAGAAAAGAGAAGGAGGAAACGGAGGAAAGAGAAGGAATAACAGGGATGTGAGGAGAGAAGGAAAATGAAAGAGAAAGATACAGATGTGAGGGGAGAAGAAGGGTACAGATATGAAGAGGGAAGTAGAAGTTGAGGCTGATGAAAAAAAGAGAGACAAAGAAGGGTGGAATGTGAAGTGAGAGAGGGAGAGATAGAGGAGGGGTTCGTTACTATCATTCTGCCTCATAAAATTAGCTGTGTTTTATTTTAATTAGGCCTGCATTGTCAATGACAACACATGAATAATTCAGAAGCCGGGGCCAGATACTTGTTATTCCTTCGGAGTTTGCTTTGAAACGATTTTGCTCTCGTTCTCTTCTCCTCCCTCGCTCCGTCTCCGCTGATGAGTCACGGGGTGTAAATTGCAGACGAGCCTTTACGCCTGATGGAGCTTTAAAACCAGCGGAAGGCTCTCTTTTGCCTATTTAAGGGGAGTTGGGGCAGGCGGGTGGGATAGGGGAAGCGGACGGGCCACAGAGATAAAGATGCCACTGAGAAGGTGGTGTGTGTATGTGTGTGTGTGTGTGTGATCTGCCAAGGCCTGACCGCTGCTTGTAGCACAAGACAAAAAAAAAAAAAAAAAGGAACTCCATTTCCATAATTGACTCTGCTCCGCAAAGAATAGACTCTCACACACTCTTACACACTCTTCTGTATGATTACAGTCACACCGCCCTCATTGCACCATGCAGAGGAAGAGAGAGAGAGCGGTAGAAAGAGAGATAGAACTAGGGATTATTTGTGTGTGTGTGTGTGTGTGACAGAGAGAGAGAGAGAGAGAGAGAGAGAGAGAGAGAGAGAGAGAGATAGGGAGAACCCAACCATTAGATGAATTAGCATCAACCAACATCAATGAGAAGCAGTGAGCAGGAAAGAGAGAGAGAGAGAGAGAGAGAGAGAGAGAGAGAGAGAGAGTAAGAGAGAGAGAGAGAGAAAGAGAGAGAGAGAGAGAGTAATATCTTTCTTTTCTCTGTGTTCACTGAGGAAGTTTAATGTGCAATTCCTGGTAATTGTTTCCTGCTCGAGCGTGCCATCTTCACTCTTCCCTTTTCTCCTCTACTCTCCCTCTGCATCTCTCTATCTTCCAGTCTGACACTCTAACATCTTCAGCTTTAAACCTATTGTTACACCTGCTTTCTTATTTTAAAGAAACATCACATCAAACTACCTCAAAGGCTCAGAGTGTGAGACATACCCTCCAGATGTGTGAAATAACCCACACACCACTTGCATGTTAATTGCAAGTTATGCATTATTTATTTGTTATTTTTGATTATTACTTAGTAACTTCTTATGTATTTTCCAGTCAATGCCATAAACATTAGAGCAAAATCGAATTGGCAAATAGTTGAATTCATACTAAGAATTATTCAATAATTTCAACAAGGTATTTCAAATCTGTTACGAACTATGCAACAACTGATATGCAATTGACAGTAATACAATATCAGTGCACTGGTAACCACTCTGGATCGTTCAGTGACTGCAATGGAAAATTCAATGTAGATAATAAATGATTCATTATCTATTTTGCATTAATCACAATCTAATATGCGATAACAAGTAAAATCATTAAGCAGTGACTACAGGGAATGTATAACAAGTCATAAATATTCCACAAATGTTACTAAACTGTTGTAACATGGTTGTCACTGGTTAATCTGAATAATTCCTAATAGCTGGTGAATAGTAAATTCTAGATAATAAATAATTCATAGTAGTTACGGGATAAAGTTCCGGAATATTTTATCATATGCCACGAATAAATTATAATAGCTAATCAATCATTTATAGTAGTTACTGGATATAGTTCCAGAATGTTGTTGAAAATGAATAATTCATAGTAGCCACTGAATAATTCATTGGATTTAATGAAAGAACAATTAATAGTAGTTACTGTATGATAATGAAACTTCACATTAATAAGCCTGTAGTCAAAGGGTTACAAAAGGCCACAGCCTCTCTCTCTCTCTCTCTCTCTCTCTCTCTCTCTCTCTCTCTCTCCCACACACACACACACACACTTTCTCTGTGAAACATTAGCTGATTTTAACGCTGCAGGACATCCTGATTTTAAGAGCAGGGTTTTCAAGGGTCATGATGGACTTAAGGTACAGCACCATTTGTGTGTGTGTGTGTGTGTGTGTGTGTGTGTATGTGTGTGTGTGTGTGTGAATAAATGCATTCAAGTATAGAAGTACATGAAAGAAATAGAAAAAAAAAAACATGACCCTTCATTCTGCCCCCTCTCTTTCTTTGTAATAACTGTCTGTGTTTTTTCCATTTCTTTCTCTTTTTTTTTTGTTTTCCTTTTTTCTGACCTGCCCCTCCTGAAGTGTCCATCCCCACCTGCACCCTGGCAGCCTGTGACTCAGCACACACACACACACACACAGGCATGCATGTGCACACACACATACACACACTTACTCACTCTCACTACCGGTCATCCCGTTTCCATGACAACGGCGCAAGCACAGGGCAGAATGAGCGGCTCTTAAGAAGAGAAAACGCTACTGGAATTTCAATGGTTGGTAAAGAGAGAAAGAACAAGTGTGTTTGTGCATCTGAAAGTAAGTACGTGTGTGTGTGTGTGTGTGTGTCTGTCTGTGATTTTTTTTTTTTTTAAGCCAGATTTGCTGTTGTCTCACAAGGAACCAAATGAATCATATTAAAACCACAACAACAGCTTTGACATGGTTTACTTAAACCCAACCCCACAAGCAGCAAAGTAACAATACCTGCTTTTACCACACCCTACACACACACTACTCAGGCCCTTTTCAAACATGAATGTGCTGTTGTAATAAATAAACAACTCCATAGTGTGCTTCAAGTCCCTTCATTTTAAGAGCTTCACAATTTATGGAGTGGTTATTGTGTGTATAGCACTGTGCAAGAGACCACTTTTAAATTATTCCATTCATTCCAGTCAAAACAACTGTTCAACCTATAAGTAAACATGTTTTGAGTACATGTTTTTCAGGTCATTTAAAGAAAAGTTCATTTGAATACAGGGGATAAGTGTGTAATCTGGATACATTTTGTAAATTGTGTAATCTTCTCCTTAATGTTATGAAAGGTGGTCTCTGACTTTTGCACAGCAGCTTTTGAAGTAAACCTTGCCTTCACGATTGAAGTAACACTCCAGCTTTGGAAAACTTGTTGTCTAAGATGATGAACTTGAATAAGATGTATATAACTAACACCCCAAAAACACATGACAGTTATCGATTTTATCCAACTTATGTCACAGGTGTAAAGTATGTTGCTAAAATTCTGGAGTGTTCCTTTAGTTCTATTTAGTTTTCTGTGAAAAAGAAGAAAGACAAGCAGTAAAGTGCATGTTGCTATGCTTCATGCATAAGTACTGGTTTGTTATGAATATGAAGAAAAGCTGGAAAATATATATGTGGCCAGGAAGCATCTAAGACTGTAGAAGACTGTGAGTGGAGTAAAAATGTCTCTTGTTTTTCTTTGGTTAATAATTTCCCAGCCTTGAAATAATGCCAGTTCTTGCAGTGAGCAGTAACTATTTTGAATAAATCATGAAAAAAAAGATCATATTTTATGCATGTTAGCACAGCAAGATGAGTGTAAATTCTGCTTAGCAAAATGAATAATGCTAAAGTCAATGTGATGAGAAAAAAAATCAAACAAAAAACAAAAAAACAGAGGGTATGGACAAAGAAATGAAAATGGAAATACTGTACCTTAAGCATTCATGTGCCTTTTGTTGTAGCATTTACATTCAAATCCACAAATTCACAACCAAATCTGAATTAGATCTTCTTCACAATGTTTTTTATTGAAATAAAACTTGCTCTTAATGATAAAAAAGAATTATGTACAATTATTAGGCTGCAATATACAGTGTCATGAATAATTAATGAAATTAAGATTAAAATGCAAAAACAAAACAAATCACATGATGACAACAAAAATGGAGGAAAGACAGAGGTGTCTGCAGCTGTAAAATCAGTTCAACTGAAAGATGGCTACACACACACACACATACACACACACACAAAGAAGTACACACACACTTTCTGCTTGGCACACTGGGGACCGTGTTCAACATGCATGTGTGTGTGCGAATGCATATAAAATAACCTTCATATATTTGCCCCAGCCTTGCTGTGGCTCAATTAAGACAGATTGAGACGTCCAGTGTAGATGTAAATCGTGGATTTCACACATACATGTTTACAAATAATACATCTACTGTGTACTGAGGTTTTGGCAAAGCCTTGAAAAAAGCTAATAGCTCTGTACTTTGTTCCGTGTAAACACTGACCCAGTGTCCTAAAGATAGCACACATGACCAGACTGAAATCAAAACAAACATGGCAAGGAACAATCAAATTAAAAAAATGAATAATTATAATAAAAACAAAACAAATAAAAATCTTCTTATGAACATATGTACAGTACAGATTATACAACCAAAAAAAAAAAAAAAGCTCCCTTCCTTATGATTGTCTCCAACTCCACTAATGAGGTCCAAACAAAACGTGGTTTATTTTTGATTTCAACTTTGAAAATGTCAGGAACATTCTGTCTGAGACATCTCTGTCTCTTTTTTCTCCTTCTTGTTTCCTTCTAAAAAGGGCCCACTACTCGGAAACGGACGTGACATTATTCACAGTCTTGCTCTAAACCCAGAGCTCCGTAAGTCAAACATGTGACGGCTCACTGACATCACTTTCTGGTTTTGAGCCACCATAAAACAGACCCACATATGTACAATAAGCAAGGCACTCTCCGCAGGTGTGTAGTACTGTGTGAGTGTGAGTGTGCATGTGCGTGTGTGTGTATGTGTGTGTGTGTGTGTGTGTGTGTGTGTGCGTGTGTGTGTGTGTGCACGCCAGCCAGGAAAGCTGGCAAAGAGACGAGCTGGAATTACCTGCCATTAATCTGTGCAAACAATTTACTCTAGCCCTGACAAAATGAAGACCAAGTAATTAAAGTCGTTTTTCACAGGCGGAGCACGAAGTGGGCCCGTGTTAAGTGTGCTTTTTCTTAACCTGTTCACCCAAGTTCAGGCCCTGCTGACATTTTGGACTTTTTACAAATCACAGACCCTTCATTCAGCAGGTTTATCCATGAAAAAGTAGTGAGTACTGAAAAAAAAAATAAAACTGAACATCAACAACCCCAAAAAATGCCTCTTTGAATCAAATCAAAAATGGAAATCATAAAACACAACCAGTGTCAAATACTTAATAAAGAAAATGAAAAATAGATAAATGGATATCATGAACAAATAAAATAAATCAGGTGTGTTTCCATCACATTGAAAGTGTCATAATATGGGATTCATTTTAAAGTAAATCCAACAAAATCCAAATGAAAAAAGAAAAAAGAAAATATGTTTTAAAAAAAGACCCTTCACATAACCGTGTGCCATGCCTACTTTTGTGGGTTTCTTTCAGTGCACCTTTGGTTTGGCTTTCAGTCCAAGCCCCTTAATACATGCCCTTAGTCCACATCATGGGTGTGTGGTACGCTGTGCTGTGGTACCCTGCCATGCTTTGGAAGTGTTCTCCTACCTGTTTGGTGCTATATTTTGGAGGGTTGGTCTTGTAGCTGTAATCCGAATACTGGTCTGAACCGGTTGAGTTGTTGTCCCCAGTTCCTACAAAGGTGTTGGTGGCCGGCAGGTCTTGCACTGCCTGGTGCTTCTTGGAGGCAGAGGGGGACTGGGGCTGCAGCTGAATAGAGGGCAAAGGGGAGTTTGAGCGGTAGTGCCGGCCCAAATCAGGGCTTCCTGGAGGGTAATTTAAGGGCAGGTGGATTCTGGGACTGTCACTAACGCTGTCATTCATAAGATTGAACTTCAAGCCTTTCTGAAGGCTAGCCTCCTCGTCCTCCTCTAAAGGTTTGGCTGGCTTTGGGGCCTTGCCCTTCTTACCCTTCTTGCTCTTGCTGCTCTTAGGACCCTGCTTTGGTGCATAAAGGTCTTTGGTCTCCTTCTTGCCAGCCTGGTAGCCACTCTTGGTTTCTTTCTGCAGACGATGCCTTATGACCACCACCACCACAATGACTAGGATAACCCCAGCAATTCCTGCGAGGCTTCCATATAGGATGTTGCTGCGCTGGACACGTTCATAGGATGGATCCCCAGCAATGTCCATGTCCAGGGGAGTGTAAAGGCTGTGGCCAACCAGAGACTCAACCAGAGTTACGTTGCTGATCGTCTCATTGACAAAGATGTGGACCAGAGCAGTCGTGTGCCTGGAAGGTTTTCCCTTGTCGCTGACTTTTACCACTAGGCGGTGGAGGCCGTTGTGCTTCCGAGTGAATTCTTTAGCCAGGGTGATCTCACCATCCGTGGGAGAGATGCGGAAAAGGCCATGAGGATTTCCCCCAGTAATGCTGAAGACAAGTTCAGCATTTAGCCCAGTGTCTATATCTTCAGCTTCTACCTTTTCTACACGAGTTTCAGGGTTTGTTATTGGTTGCAAGAATTTGTAAGATGAGTTGGATGGCTTGGTAACGTACGGAGCATTGTCATTCTCATCCAGCACGTTGATGGTGATCCCAACATAAGAAGAACGAGGAGGGTCACCTCCATCCATGGCTTTTAGACGGAAAGTGTAGGTGCTTTCCTTCTCCCTGTCGAAAGAGATACTTGAGAGGATGGTTCCAGTACCATTCTGAATCACAAACTTGCCATTGTCTGGTTCCACAGACAGATGCACAAGAGCGTTCTCACCCTTGTCTGCATCTATGACCGTGACCATTCCAACTGGGCTGAGAGGAGGCATGTTTTCCAGAACAGAGAAGCTGTAGCCACTCAGCATGAATTTGGGATCGTTGTCATTGCGGTCAAGAACCCTGACTACAACTGTTGCCGTCCCTCTCAAGCTGGGCACTCCTTTGTCTGCTGCCTCCACATGAAACTCGTAGCGTTCCTTGTACTCTCTGTCTAGCTGATTCATCACTCTGACTTCTCCAGTGTTCTGGTTGATCTCAAAAAGCCCCTTGGTGGCTGAATCTGTTATGATACTGTAGATCAACTCTGCATTGGTTCCACTGTCAGCATCTGTAGCGACTACATCCAGAACTTTATCGCCTGGCTGGTTCTCCTCTGCAAAATCCACCTCATACAGAGAAGGGGAGAAGACTGGAGCATTGTCATTCATATCCGTCACTTGCACCTTCAGTGAGTTGGTGCTGGAAAGGGCAGGATTGCCGGAATCAACAGCCACAATTTCAATCCGGTATTCCTTGATCCTCTCATAGTCCAATGGCGTAGTTGTCTGGAGGAAGTACTTCCTCTTGCTGCTGGTGTCTGAAGCTGAACGAAGCTGGAAGGGCACATCTCCTGCCACTACACAAGTGACAACAGCATTCTCACCTTCATCTCGGTCCGAAACCTCCACCAGAGCCACAGGGGTACCCACGGGCATGTCTTCAGAAACATTGGCAATCCCATCCTCGTGAGCTACCAGGCCGAATCCACGGATCCTGATGGATGGCGCATTGTCATTCCTGTCCTTCACAGTGATGGTCACTGTGGCTTTGGAGCTTTTGGACTGGGGGCCGTTATCTCTGGCCAGGACAGAAAACTTGAGCAGCGAAACCTCTTCACGATCCACTGCACCCTTGACTTGGATGATGCCGGTGTTGTGGTCAATGTGGAGGAGACGCTGCACTATGGGTGGTGGCTGGTGCAAGCTGTAGGTCACTTGTCCATTAGCGCCTAGGTCATCATCATTGGCCTTCACCTAGTGCAGTGAATGAAAAACATATACTCAGTATATAGCTACAAACTTAGATTTTATATCATAGCTGAAAAATAAACAGAATAAAGAATAATATGATATATATTAGACATCATATATCTGAGGAAACACTAGTTTCTTCTGGTGTTTATTTGGTGTTATATTTTAATAGTAAAAATAGATGCCAATTTATGTTAATATATTAAATTTGGATTTTTTTGTTTTTTTGGCTAGTTTATAACTGACCAAAATTTCTTTCTTGGATGATTTCTATACCAAAATAACCAGTCTTTAGACAAACTGAGTATATACATTATCAAGATTACATAATTGCACAACAACTACACATATACTTACACATATACACATATAGAATATTATAAATTGCCTATACTCTTGCTTTAAACACTTTAAATTGATTATATATCTGCACTGTACCTGGTTTGTTTTATCACTGAAACAAATGAAAATGCAACCCTGTTGTATACAATAGACCTGGATCATTTGAAGAAAATATCTAATAGCAATTTTTCAGACTAATATTGTGATGCTGATTCTAGAGTATGTGTTTGCTTGTTATGTACGCACCCCAGTGTTTGGTTGCTTCAGATTGGTCTCTGTTACTTACAGTTAAGACTTGTTAAAACATTGTTCTTGATAATATATGCTAGAATTTAAATTGCAGTTCTAGTTTCAAATAACAATTCCAAGAAGAATACTATTCATCTTTCAACCCCAACATACAACAGTTCACCTGTCCAAGGGCTGTTTAAGGATGATGTGTGTCTTATCATCATCCTTTAACTGAATTTATAAATAAATGAACAGCGCTCAAAACATCATTGTTCTCACCTTCTCTTTCTCACACTAGACAGGAGCTGCCTGAATGCCAAATAATAGTGGTGTCACTCAAATCAATGACACGCCCAGGTAAATGAGGCACAACCCTCTGTGCTTCACATTATTAAAAAGCATTTGCTCTGTAGAGCATTACAGCAGGACAAGCATGAGGGCAGTGAACAAGTCTGGCCTACAGTTTGTAATCGGTGCCAAAATTACACCTCCCACACTACGGAAAGTACGTGACAGCTCATCCTAAAAGTGCATTAGGCTAATTAATAAATCAGCAGTGCCTTCCACAAAACTGATGTCAAGTACCTTTTTAGTCGCATTGCTTTGGCTCCTAAATAGTTTGTGTTCCTTGCCACCATTAGCATCTCTAAGCCAGTAAGCACACACTGTCAAGGCCCAATAGGGAATAAAAGGGATGGTCAGCTCTCCCTAATAAGACCACTTTAGTTTTAAGAAGCCATTCATTTATAAAGCAATGCAAATTGCTTTTGAATTTGTATGAAGTCACAACAATAACAGCTGCTTATAAGTGTTACTGCTTGATAGCGTAGCCAGTCAAATGTGGTTTGCTGTGTTTAACTGAAGGGCATTCACTCTTTGAGTACATTCCCATTCTCCAGCATAATCTCTTCAATGAGTTCATAACTCCAAATTTTAATACATACGCTGCGACAAACGCATATGTTGGAGCGGTCATTGATGTCAACACAGTTAATGTTATTGCTAGTAGTTAGTGTTAGTTCTGTGGCACACTCTCTCTAGCTGTGGATGAAAAAACAGTCCATGCATTAGAGAGCACAGCCTTAATCTGAGGCAGTCATAAGATTATTCATGAGGCTTAAGTTATTATTGCTCTATATGAGTCACTCTGTTTCATCCGCCAAACAAGCTGGGAATTCATTTCATCTAATGTGTGTTTGAAGAGCATTTCTCTCAACAAACTGAAATACTCCATCAACATGTCTAGCCCAGTGAAATTATAAAATTAAGCATTTTAATACCGACGCTGCTTATACGCTAGCTCCAAAGCATGATTATGAGGCCTGGGGAGGGGAAAATCTCTCGACATGTTCTTTGAAAACAACTTGGTCGCATGGATTAATTGTTGACCGAGAGATTAACGGTCTTTAAAACAATTTTATGCGTGGACACTTGCCTCAAATTGCTCTTGGAAAGCATCCAGTTCTAGCGGCTGGCATCATCTTAGCAACGGACGCATTTCCACATCAATTCAACATGCAGCGCTCTCCGCCGGTCAATACCTCACTTCTGTTTGGTAAAGTGAGTGTTTAAAGGAATCGCGAGGAGTGGATCGATTGCCAGGGTAAATATGATTGGCCTTGCCTGTTTCTGTAGGCAAAAGCTGTGTGCAGATTGAGCCTCAAACCCAAGAGGTAAGAACACTTCAGCTGTCAAACTCCTTTGACGCTCACTCTTACAGTGCCACACTATAACATACACCTGCTGACAGATTCAACACACACTTCCTGACAAGAGGGAGTCAAACTGAGCATCCCTGAACTGTCACCTCCAGTTGAGAGAAGGTGTCCATGCTACAATCCTGCCCTTTATGACTGTAATCAGAATAATGTCAGTATAATGTAAGCCTTGCATTGCACTGTTCTTCTCCACCTTCTGACAGATGAATTATTTTCAGGACTGCTTGTCATAGTTTCTAGTTCTGGATCAGTACAACCCTGCCAAGCATCCCTCTAAATGTAACACAATTCTAGGGGCGTAATCTTACGGGGTTGTGGGAGGAGTGATGCAATGTTGAAAAGAAGCGATTTCATCCCTGCCAGAGTAAGGCTATGATATGAATAATAAAAGAAGGCAGAGAGAGCATCAATTGAGTCGTGGTTCTTATGAAAACAACAGACATGTTCACTTTTAATGGGTGCAATGGAAAGCAGCTGTGAATGTTTATTTGAGTTGTTTCAGTCGTCTATTGGAAATTCTCCTATTTGCTAATCTTCCAAAATCTTTATGATGTGTTAAACCATCAGTTATTGCAGCACAGAGGAAACTAGAATAGTAGATTAATCTACTAACTGCTGTTTAATTGCCACTAGGTCTTCACTAGTGTGATGTTAGGTAGCTGATTTTGTAAGTGACCCTTCAAAAGTACATCTGAGGTCTTAAGTTCAGTTGTGTACCTTGAAAGTACATTACCTACTGTTCCCCAAATGGAAAGTTGAATATTTGAATATAAAATATAATAAAGTAAAACCACATATATCCAAAATAATATCTTTACAGGAGAAGGAAAATACCTTCTTAACTCTTACTGCATGTCAGTATAAAAGAATTCCAAGTAATTTCTGAGCATTTCTGAGCATTTCTACTGGAGTTACATGTTTTTCTTTGGACAGCAAAGTTATGGTACAATTATGTTTCCAAATTAAAGGTACTCATATGTACCATGGCGGGACCCACTACAACGACGGCTAAATGTACACCCATTGTGAGTACTCTTTCTGAGAGTATACAATCCTAATAAATTACCTCTTACAAATTTGCTTTTTGAGAACATATATGCTAAGACTTACAAAGAACCAGATGAACATACCTGCAAAACAGACTGTCCCACAGGTGTGTTTTCAGCCAGTTCTCCCTCATAGTGCGAGCGTTCAAACTTGGGCACATTGTCATTGGTGTCAGTGATGGTGATCCTGAGGAGGGCGCTGCTGTAGCGAGGTGGCGTTCCGCCATCTATCACCTTGATGCTGAGATCGTAGGTGTCCCGCTGCTCGCGATCCAAGTTCCCCAGCACTATTAGCTGTGGCACCTTTTCGTCCGAATTATCCGCCACCTGCAGACTAAACAGGTTGGCAGCATCTGAGCCTGAGTTCAGCTTGTAATCCGCAATCCCATTGCTCCCTGCGTCTTTGTCCATGGCTACAGGAATGGAATAGTGTGCTCCGACATAGGTATTCTCTGGAATGGCCAATTCCAGGATGGGTGAAGGGAACTGTGGAGTGTTATCATTTTCGTCTTGGATTTCAATGCGGCCTTCGATAAGCCGTGGCCCGGAGCCTTTCAACAGATCCGTGATGGATACCTCAAACTCCAGGTAGCAGGGATCCCCCTCAAACAAGTTCCGGCAATCCTTCAGCGTCTCCCTATCAATCGGGATCTCTGTGGTGTAAATTTCCCCCGTCTTGCCATCCACCCGCAGGTAGGGCGCTCCCACTTCGAGCTTGTAAAGATGGCCAGTGTCAGGCAAACCCTGATCTGATGCAAGACTTCCAACCAAAGTGCTAGGCGGCTGCTCCTCCCGAAGATGGTAGGTAATGGAAGCGAGGGAGGTGCCGCAAGAGCAGAAGAGGAGCGCGATCCACCCCAAAACCACTGCCCACACTGACCCCATCACATCCACACCCCGGCACATCGTCAGGCTGCTTCTGTTTAAACACAAACATAAACAAACAAACAAATGATTAGAGGGAGAGACACTTTTTTTTAGATAAGACACAGACCTCCAGAGACCTGACCCTGCCAGGGAACTTTATAAGGAGGGGCTGCCACAGGATCTTGCAATGTTAATTCTCCAGGATTTCTGATTGATCTTTCCCTCTTGTACTGTAAACCTCTTCACTTGTGAGGCCACAAACGTGTCACAAACAATTACTTGTGCTCGACCTTCATTTCACAAAGTTCACGCCATGTCCAATCTTTAAAGCTAGTGCTGGCCTGTAATAGCAGCAGACACTCTGAGCTGGGTGGCAATAAAAAATGAGAGAGAAGGAGAAAGAGTTGTAGATGGAGGGTTTAGCAATGAACAGCACTGCACTGTCCACTAGCCTGAATATTTTTATCGCTAATCTCCCTCTGCTAGATGTGTCCCTTGATAGAAAGCATCAAATTCGTTGCCAACATCAAATGTCATTCCCTGTAGCTGTGATCTAAGCCACAACAGACTAATGAACTGCTTTTCTAGTATCATACATCCAGTGTGCAGAGAGTGCTTTTGATTTCCTACCTGTTCTGAGCGTTATTAATTACTGTGTGCTATTTTAGCTAATGCTTTGATCCCAATTCCCAAGTGTGGTCATTTTCTTTTTTTTCCCCCTCTTTTCCTTCCCTACGGCTGTGGAATTTATTTTGGAATTAACTTTTTCCCAGAGCCAGAGACTAGAGGGAGGGTCACAGAGGTTAATCTTCCACATTCTCACAATGTTGTTTTCCCACTTTTCCTCAATCCAGGTCTTCCCTATTTCCCTTTATCCCTGCAGTCCTCCTAAGGTATGCAACGAAAAGCAAAATGGATCTTTCTATATAGTGCTCTTTTATGTGGAACAAGGTTAAAAAGGGATAATAAGGAGAGTTAGAAAGAGACTTGTTCACAACAAATGGTGGTTTATGGCAGGTTTGGGTTGGACTTGTCCATCCAGTTCACTTTGATGTCTTTGTGTTTGAACATGTAAAGAAGTGAGGAGTGAGGCTTATGAGGTTATTTACTTTTAAATGTTTTACGTGCGGCTGTATCCCATGAGTAAAAAAGAAAAAAAAAATCATAACCTGTTAATACAAACATTTGTAATATATGGGTTATGCATAGGTAAATGCCCATTAATAATGCTAATGCTTCTGATTTATATACTTAACTATTACATGTATACTAGAGTGAACCACTAAAGTGAACAGTGCAGGTCCTGATTGCAAATAACTAAAATAATGTGCGATTTTGGAGTTTGGAAATCTGAAAGCACAACAATGAGTGCAGTAATTGGTGTAAAAGAAACTAAAGGAGAAGGCGCAGATCACTGCTGGAGAACGGTGTTCCAGAACAATATGCTAATGAGGCTGAAACACACTGCACTGTGAGATCCAAATCACACACAGGATGAAAACAGGGCCTGCTCCAGCCTAATGCTCCGGTCTAATCCAGGCTGCGTCCACTCTGCCGTCCCTGGCAGCGTCTCCTCAGCCTAATTAAGCAGCGAGAGATGGTCAGGAGGCCACGGAGGTGGAAAATGCCTCACCTCTACAGCAGCCAGCTCACAGTGGCATTTCACAGCACTTTGGCCCAGGACTCTAAAAAAACCAAAACACATTCACCATCTGATTTACAGCAGCCTTCAGAGTCCTGCTGGACTTTACGTCCAGCTTTTGGGACACGATGCCAGTCTTTTCTTAGTCTATGACTTATACGCTAGACACTTTATGGTCAGCATTTTGTGGACTTCTGCTCCTTCTTTACTGCGGTAACAACTGCTTTTCTAAGATAGTTTTGGAATAGACATTGGAACATTGCTGTGATGATTTGTCTGCATTCAGCCATATTAACTTTAGTTTTAGGATGCTGAGCAGATTTATACCCCTTTAGGCCACACTTCTCAGATCTGGAGATACATGGTTTCTACCTCATGTCTCATACTAATGGTCATACTAATGTTTTTCGCTTTTTATTTTTGTGTTTATTGCTCTTGCTGGTCTTTCACACTGAAAAGTTTAGTTCTAAACCTACAATAACACACCTGATCCAGATAATGAACTACTTCAGGGGCATATGAACAGCATCATTACCTCAAGGCCTTCATTAATTGGATAGGGTTGGTCACTTCTGCTTTACACAGATTAAAGAAATGTCTTGGCACTACATGTCCAAGCCAAGAAAGGTTCAGATTTAAACCCCATGAGGGGGCAGGACTACACTGGGAAAATTCCAGCCATTGTTGATGGTCAGTGAGGCTCAGGGCTCAGGGGGAACAGACTGGATTTTGGAAAAATGTGGCCTTATGACCTCACACACTGTAGGGTCAGGGGTCAACAAGAGGAAACCAAACAGACCATGTCATTGGGCAAACAAAGGACAGAACATTCTCCAAAGAGCCTTTGAGGTTTCAAAAATACTCTGTCACACACAGGAGGGGAATTTTAAAAAGTTTTAAAAAGGTCAAAAAGGAGAAAAAAAAATACTAGCACATATTTATTTTTTGAACCATTTGAAAACATCAGCTGATGTCCTGTATTACATTTATCCCCCAGTCTTTGCTAAGCTCATCATTAATCTCCAATCCTTTGCAGCTTCCTATGAGCTATTAACATAGTCTGTCACATGACACTATCATGTGACATCAGCGACACTGGGAGGGTGAAGGCAAGCTTGTGCTTTTAAGTCAAATGATATCAACTGGACGTAAGAACAGACTGCCCAGATCTGCCACATCAGCCGTAAGTTGCCTGTGCTGGTGGGCCATGCCATTCCTTGTGTGGTGGCGGTCAAGGTAGTGAAGCAATCTGTGGGCCTTGGATGGTTGAGGCATCACTGTGGACTGAACCAGGGCCAATTCTTACTCAGTAGCACTACCAGTAAACAGCATCACCTCTCTTTTAAACAAAAGCTCGTAGCTAACAATTGATTCCAAGGCACAGAATAAAACAAAACAAGAAAACGAAATAAATATTAATACGTGTATCACCAAATGCCCTTTTCACTGTGTGAACATTTCAGCAGAAATCTGTTCCTTTTTCCAGTGAAAGGTGAAGAGGTAAATCGTTGCATGCTGAACGTCCTTCAGTTCAAAGTCCATGCAGGAAGCCTTAGTGTTGTTTATGCTGCGGGAGAACAAACTACCTGTCACACAATGTAGCTGCGCGCAGTGTGTGGTCTGTTTGAGATCTTTTGTGTTTTTTCATAGACGTCTGATACGCATTGTTCTGTTAAACACTTGCACAGTAAACTGTGTGTGTGTGTGTGTGTGTGTGTGTTTGTTTTTGTGCTTACTTATAATTCAGTTCCGAAGAATTTTCTCCACTCTGGCCTTTGAGTTGTCAGTGCATGTGTGTGTGTGTGTGTGTGTGTGTGTGTGTGTGTGTGTGTGGGTTTAGTGAGTGTATATAATGAACATTACTAAAAAACTCTCCTGACTCTACAAGGCTTCCATTGGTGTTTGTGTGTATGGAAAACATTCAACAAGCTTGTACAACTGTGAGCATGTGTGTGTGTGTGTTTTGTGTTTATTTATAATACAGAACCAAAAAAGTCTCTAGACGCTGAGCTTTGAGTGGTCCATGTGTGTTTGTGTCAGTGTTTGTCTGCTGGGGACACCACTTTCCCACACTCTACTAGCCTCATAATATTTTCAGCAAACTATACAACTATGTATTCATGTCTAAATATCCGCTTGTGTGTGTGTGTGTGTGTGTGTTACAAAATGTTTCAACTATAATATACAGTTCTTATACATGAACTGCACCTGTTATTGTACATCTGCTACAGCTTGTACTACATTCACACTATTGTTGTTATTATACATCCACTTGTGCTGATATCGGTCATCTCTCTATAGGGCTTATAGTAAATTGTAGCTTCCTGAGACTCAGTTATGAAAGGTTATTGCTTTTTTGTGTTCCATAATGACTGCTTTCACTGTGCTGGAAACAAGTGCATTGAATTCACCCGATTTAGATATGTCCATTATGACCCCAAGGATTAAAAACCTCATCAACACAACTGCATAATATAAGTAAGTTGAATGGCAGCAGTCTCGGCATCAGTGTGAAAATTACATAAGCTTTTCTAGTAGATTCAATAAAGGCATTCAGGGCAATAGCCTTGTTGATTGCAGACTGTTTTGTCGTACGGTTATAAAAGTTGTTTTTCAAAGATCTATAGGAAAACCTGCACATCCTTCACTGCCGTCCACAGCGGCTGCATTTATTCTTCTCCTCCTCAAAATCAAACATACTCATTCACTCCCAAGCCTTTCTGTTGGATCGCTTGGCATATTATAAACAGCAGAAAGGAACTGGACTGACTCTGCAGCAGGAGAGCAGGGTGTAAATTTGCGGCAGATTATGAAGGCCGCTGTAAATCACAAGGCGAGATTTTCAGGCCCGTTTGGAGCCGTTACGAGGGAGGTGGACACTGCATGCTGATTTAATGGCCAGGGCTTTGTCCTGCTATAAATCTGCGAATGATGATGGCTTGAGAATGGGCCTGAGGAAAGGTGTGTGTGAGGGTGTATTGTGATTGAAATGGCTGTGCTGGCTCTACCCTGGGGCTGAAAGAGGAACTTGTTTGGGTTTCTTTGGCACTCTGTGTGGTGTAAATGTTTGCGTCATTAAAAAGGAGCCTCTGGGTCATCTACGTTACAACAGAGAAGACTTATCTTCCAATGCTCATTTGCATCTCAAACACAACAAATTCAAGGACCAGTCCCATGTTCTGGCGTAATTTTGGCTATTTATTATGGGCGTGTTTTCGAGAGTGTTATCTTCGGAGCAGAATGTGTTTTGTGTTATTGCTGGAATTGCTTTTGCAGTTAGAATGAACAAGTAGCGAGTTTAGATAGATTTATGGAAGACTAATATATTTGTGGAAGTACATCCTAATGGAAAAAAAGACAACTTGATCTAGCAGTTAGCACAACTTTACGCTGGCTATAGCGAGGGCAGTGGGAAAACAGAAAAATGTCTGGCCTAATAGGCCAGTACGAGAAATGTCCTGGCTTTGGGCAATGAGTCATGGTGGTCAGGGTCGGGGTATTCACAAGGAGAAGTGAGATGGCAGAATCATATTGGGAAAGTCTGAAATTTGGAGAAGTATTCTGTGACAACTTGACAAATGTATGTGACAAAAGCCCTATATAAATAGTGATGTGAAATAAAGTGTGGTTTCCCACTTAAATGTGTCCCAAATGAACGCTCCACTGCTTGGAGAGTGAGACATCAGAGGAAACCCATGTCAACACAGGGAAAACACATTAAACTCCTCATGGGCAGTCACCCAAGGCAAGGATTGAACCCAAGACCCCAAGATCCCACAGTTCTGAGGCAGCAACACTAACTGCAGCAGCAATGTTCTGTCCCCAAACTCTGATCTCTAAACTATATCTGAACTATTACAGTCAAATTATCAACTCATAGTAGCCTAATTGGTACTCTTCTGCCTTACAATACCCTATGTGTATATGCTGATCATAAGTAGACTTTATAAAATTAGTAAAGCCAAGCCCTTATCTAAGCATCTATATGTAAAAGTGGAGAGGCTACTGTCTGTTTTAAGTTAAACACCTTTTCTTGTTTACAGTGAGACCAAAGGTCTCTCTGATCTGAGCTGGCATTGTTCAGGGAGTGTCCTGGCAATCTATTACAATACAGAAAACCCTGCCCAAAGCACTGACCACATTTGCATGTCAAAAATACAACCCCTAGTTACCTTTAGCTCAGGGATGGTCAGTTTCTGTCTATGGAGCCAATATTGCCTGCATTTTTTGGTGATATACTGTATGTTACATACACTGAGGCAGTGAAACACATACTAAATACACACACCATGCAGTTGGTCAAAAACAGTAGTGGTAATAGATGTGTAAACCTATAAAGGTGGTATGTTTTAGACAAAACAGTGTGTACCATGTATAGACCCTCTTTCCTTTGTTGGTCAGTGGTGGAGCCAGGCCATTTACAGAGGGGTGGCCAGACTGAGACCACACAGGGGTGACACAGAAAATTGAACCTTATTTTTTTTTTCTATGTGAAGATGCTGTAGAACTAGTAGTGATTCCCCATCACTCACTCATTTACTGATACAGGCATTGAGTACAGCGCCACCATCTGTTTCTTCTGAGAAGTACTTGTTTGAAGTGCGCTATTAAATTGCGTCCTTACAGAAATGCTTCCTCAAAAAATTTGCCAGCAAAGCAGTGGTGTGTGGTTGGGGGAGGGGGGGCGGGGGGTGACCCCCTGACTCCGCCCCTGGTGTCTGTGTTCAGTATTTTATTGTAATTGGTGGTCAGTCAAGCAAAATGTAGTGGTGATTCTTTTATATGTCTACTGTGTAATAAGACAACAGCTACTTTTGTGTTTTAGCAGCACTTTTTTTTTTTTTTTGCATCACATCTGAGAAATGATGCTTCATACATTATGTCCTCACACCTGCGTTCTTTCACCACCACCCTCTATATCACACACACACACACACACACACACACACACACACAAGCTGCTCTTCTACCTCATACACAAATCCTCCACTCCCTTTATCTGCTTCCTGTTTCTTTCTTCTCTCCCTCTCTCTCTCTCTCTCTCTCTCTCTCTCTCACACACACACACACACACACACACACACACACACACACAGTCTCTAAGTCAGGCCATTGTGTTGTTAGCTCTGAGGGAGGTTAACAGATTTAACAGGCTAATTACTATTCTGAAGCCTCCCCCGCTGACATGCTTTAAAATTGCTGTATGATTTTTTTTCCCCCACCGTCTTTGTCTCCACGGCAAAAAACTTGGAACCCGTCACTGAGGCAACGACAACTTCTGCCTTCAAACTTTCTCATTAACCCATTAAACCAACCACACACACAACACCACTATATGGCCAAACCCTGGTGGACACCTGGGAGTCCTACAATTCTTCTGAAATGAAGATTATTCATTGTCTGTTCCAGAGCAGTGATAACCTCTGCTCTTTAGGGCAGATTTTGCAGTACACGGAACATTCCTGTGAGGATTTGATGGCACTTAAACACAAAAACAATGATGAAATCAGGTTCAGATCCTGATTGGTTGTGGATCATAAAAGCCAGCCCAACTCCACCCAGAAGATATTGTATGGTTCTCCTTCACTCCAAAGAACACAGATCCAATGCTGGAGGCTTTCTATCCCCACATTGCCAATTGGCATTGAGCCCAACTGAGCCTAAGCTCATGTGCAGCTGCTGCAGAGCGTCCAATTTTGTTGAATGCTTTCATATGGAGATTATACAAGCTAAGCCTGAGCAACTGAACATTTACATCCACCTTAATGTTGCTGGGTACAAATACAAACAAAGAAAATTAAGGAAGGGTAGAGATGCAAATTAAAGATTAGGTCAGATTGATAGCAGTTTGCTGAGCAGCATGGTGTATTTTCTATAATCAAGATCATAATATTACCTTTAAAAAGTGGGAGAGATGCAGACGAGACCCTCACCAATCACAGTAGTTTTATTCGATTTATTTATTTATTTTCTTATTTACACAATTTAAAAAAGTCTATGAAATCATTGTATATCCTTAGATGCATATGTTAAAAAAAAAAAAAAAAAAAAAATTCCAAGGGCCAAGCGTGTGTCTGGTTGATTGCGGTGCCCTCACACAGTCCTTGTTATAGTTAAAGCTGCCAAGTCCATCCCCTAGTCTTTGAGTGATGTGTGGCTACCCATGGCAGACTGACTGCTCCATATAAAAAAAAAGCAGCATAAATAAAAGTGGTGACAATTATGGGCTGCTGGAGCCAGCGCCTGTCCAGCAGCTGGACAATGACTGCATTAGCCGGGTTAGTGCACCTGTCCCAGGTTAATGTTTAACTGTACGGCGTCAGCGGCCATTTAACAGCACTGTAACTGCGCCGGCTGGAGAAAATGAGACCAAAGAAAAAAAAAGAAAAGAGGACTGCCACGATTAATCAATTCAACTCGATTGATTGCCTTAAGATAAATGTATCAGCTGAAAGTTAGCAGGACTATAATGCAAATACAATAAGAAAAATGAAGCCTACAGGGTTTCTTCTGATGTAGTAGCTCTTTTCCAATGCACAAAAGCTCAGATTATTCGATTAATCGTCAAAATAAACACTACAGTCCACAGTGAAAACCTCACCTAACATGAATGAGAGCAAGAGAATCTCCCTCTTACACTTTTCTTCTCATCTTTAATGTCGTCGTCCTTGTTATTGCATAACTCACATTACGACGGCATATAAAGCACATTAGCCAGAAAAAGCAGAAAAGCACATTAAATGTTCACACTGTCACACCCCCATTCACCTACAGGCACACACTCACACACACTCACACACACTCATGCCCAATGCCCCCCACCCCCCACCCACCACCCATAGAGTGCATTACACACATTTTACATTACAAACGCTGTGCCATTGTGTCTACGTGTTATGTAATGGGAGTGAATGGCAGCACACAGGCCCCTCTCTCTCTCTTTCTATTTCTCTCTCTCTTTTGATATGGCATGGCCTTCACTCATCTCACACATTTATTATGTAAGCATGTTAAAACTGGGACCCGAGATGACACACACACAGCTTGGCCCACGTACCAGCGCCGCTCCCATGGCTCAAACGTCCTCCCATCACTTTTACTTAAATGTGATTCATAATAAATATTTTTTTTATCATTATTAAATTAAGCCACTCCATTTCCGTTCAATCTAATAGGTTCAATGTAGATTCACATAATTTAATTAATTGTAAACATAGTTCAAGTGCCGGCTCTATTTTATGTCTTGTGCAATGTTGGGTTTCACACTAAAATTTATAAAATATTCTGTACAGAGTCAATCTACCAAAATTAAAAAAAAAAACAATCTCTTTTCTGCCCCCAGCTGTGGACATTTTTATGACACATTGACCAATAGAAACGCAGCCAGGCATATCCAAGCCCATTGTGCCCCCTTTCCAGCACCAGTCATCTTTTCAGAGCGACGATGTCTTGCATCTCCGAGACCCCTCACAATGTAGGGAAAGTAGTAGAAAGTCATTAACATTTATATTAGGGACCCCAAAAAAGCAATAAACCAATAAAGTAATAAAATAATAAACCTGTAAACCCCTAAATGCCGGCAGCAGGCCGGACAGCACAAGCCCGCCCAGGCCAAACGCTCACACGCTCACTTTTGTTCAGCTAAACTGCCCTCATCACACTCGCTGACCCGTTCAGAATGGGCGTCCGCCCCCCTCACCCCCACCAGCACCATCGCCCCCACCAGGCACAGAGGATTACTTTAATTATTTCATTCAGCAGCCTTTGTGGAGCCAGATTAGTCTGTCCAGTCGTTCGGAGCGCAGTGGCCAGTCACAGGACACACACACGTTCACATGCACACACACACACACTGGCTGAGACCAAGTCTAGACGCCGCTCCTGCTGCGAGACTCACTCTTAGATTAATGAAGTCATAAAATGAGTCACTCTTTCGCCACAATATTCTCACTTGCAATAAATAGGTGCAAAGGCAAATCTAACTTCAAGAGTTTCGCATTAGATCTGTGGCCAGTGATAACTGTAATGCAAGGCTGTAACTCAATGCTAGGGATGGTAATGGAGACCATTAGGAGTGGGTCAATATGCGGTGTGGCATTGGTGGTCACCAAAAATGATGGAAGGAAAAAAAAAGAAAGGGAAAAAATGAAGCAGAGATTATCGCGGAGAAACAGATGGGAATATGTTTTGCGTATTATGGGAGATAAGACGAGGCTAGGACGGAATCTGACTGCAAATGATCTCTGGGTATTGAGGCGAGAACAGCGGGTTTAAATTAATCACGAGAAAGAATAAAACAGAGCCTCCTGGAGCACTTTTGATCAAAGTGTTGTAATTAAATTTACAGACGCAGACCCAACTCTGACAATGTAAAACCAACTACCAATAATAACAGCACTAATAACAATAAGAGACGTAGTCCTTAGCCCCCTCTGAGCTGTAGTTCTTCGGCTTATCGGCTGTAAATGAACAGAATCCGGTCCCAGGCCTCATTTTTATAACAGTGGTGAATTAAAAGAAATGCATTTGTACGTATTAACTACACTATGTCTAAAGGCTAAACTGAATGGAGGCTCCAGTAAGGCTCATTCAAACGAGGCTCCATTTGCAAACAGAAGCAGGGCTATCTACTTAATCGGCGAGTTAGCACCTTTCCCATGCAGGAAGCAATGCTCAAAGTAAGGGTCAGTGAAAGAAAAAGCAAGACGAACATTTCTTCTCTCAGTTTCTGCAGGTGACCGAGTCACTGCTTCTGTTTTAGGACCAAAAGGTGCGCAGTGGTGTTGGATCTGAATAAAACCGACTCCTGTCTTTCGAAATTCTGTGATTTTTGTATAAGAATGAACCCTTTTTAACCACTCTGACCTCCTTAACCTGAGCTATTAATGGAAATACCTTGTCACATTCCCGGAATATTCCAAAATATAGGTCTGTATTGTATATACCTTAACGTCTTGAACCTCTGTAATCCCTTCAAGCCCCAAAAGCCCAACTCTGAGCGAGGGGGTGATTCCACAGCCAGAGAAAAGTGAGACGGCTGCTCATTTTAATTCATCATTAAAGCCTGCGAGGTTCGCGGAGTGTAGCTGAAAGCTGAAATCTCGCTGCTCCGCTGGGTTATAGACGACATGTGTCACAAAGAACAGCAGCTAAGGCAGTAGCTGCTTATTAAAATTTGTCATTAGCCCCTTCGTTATTCAATCTCCTGCCACAGAAACGCGCTCAGGACATGCTATATGCCACACTGCAGTGAATAAAGCACTGACGGAAGGACAGTAGAAGCAAACGAAGGCATCAGAGCAATGTACAGTGTGATATGAGCAATGCAAGAGGGAATGGGGAGATTATACAATAGTTATGTCTACATTAACATGCGCATTCATTCCATACTCCTATGTTTTTAATCTAACAGCAAGTTCCAAAAGGTGGAAAGACACACTCAAGGCATTGTGAGAGGAGAGTCAAGCACAAGGGAAAAGATCAACCAGGATAATGCTTTTGATACCAATAATGATGCTAAAAATAATTATGAAAAACAACCAAGACAAGTAAGTGCCTCTTTGCCCGAAACGCTGAAACCCGAAAAACAAGTCAGACTTTGTTAAATATGTAGAGAGCAGCGAAAGAAAGAACAGGACCATCCGGCTGAACCAGATTCCCCAACACACACACACACACACACACACGCACACAGCTATGTCTGTGTGTGGTGAGAATTTAAATGCCATTTTCCATAAACAATCTTCGCCTATTAAACGGCTCTGAAATCCAAGCACATGCAGTGTATCCCCCGTATTCACACTCTCAGTCATACGCACACACGCACACACACACAGACACACCGTCCAAAACGCCCAGCAGCCAGCGCTGATGTTTCTCCCTGGACAGAATCACACAGCAACAGGTGCTTAAATCTGAACAAACAGCAGTCTGACTGACCCCTCTCTCTCTCTCTCTCTCTCTCTCTCTCTCTCTCTCACACACACACACACACACACACACGTACACACTGCTATTCATAATGTCCGAAACATACTCAGTGTCTTCATTGATCCTTGTGGTCTTATGCTGCTCAGAGCAGAAATGAGAAAAGGAAAGAGCCAGTGTATGTGTGTGTGTGTGTGTGTGAGAGAGAGAGAGAGAGAGAGAGAGAGAGAGAGAGAGAGAGAGAGAGAGAGAGAGAGAGAGAGAGAGAGAGAGCGAGAGAGAGACAGAGATAGAGCTGGTTTGAAGCGCTTGTGGAGACCTCCACCTGCACCTGTCCTGAGGAGCTGAGAAGCTACAAGACAAGGGTTTCCAGATAAGTGGACGAGTGAGTGCATATCTATATGACCACAACACACACACACACACACACACACGTTGACTCACACTTCCACATATACACCGGACATAGGTAATAAAACCTCTCCCAACTTATTCCAGGAGTAGATGAGGTGAAACGCTAATAAACACTTTTAACATGTATTAGTTACATGTTAATTAGACATATATTAATGGCATATAAGGCTACTGTAAAGCACACGGCTGTGTGTCAGTCGGAGGAGTCTACATGAGTGCCAGTACCTTCAGCAAGTCCAGGCTGCGAGTGCCCCTCTATCTCCGCGCGCGCGTCCGTTCCTATGTCCGATCCGAGTGAGTGTGCGAGCGCGTATCCACCTGCTGTCCGCTCGGACGGAGCCGCTCAAGCGCCTCTTTCCCCCGCAGAGCTCTTCAAACTGCGCGCATCCTCGCGCGCGCGCACACTCACACACTCCAACACTGCGTTTCTCCGCGGTTCACGCGCTGCTCCGCTTCGTGCGTCCGCACTGTGGAGAGACTGAGCCAGAGTGAAGGAGAAAGAGCGCGAGAGAAATCCCTCCCTCACACACGCACGCAAGCACACGCACGCGCTCGCTCTCTCTCTCTCTCTCTCTCTCTCTCTCTCTCTCTCTCTCTCTCTCTTTCTCTCGCTCTCTCTCTCTCTTGCTCTGAGTCAGTAAAAGGGGCGGGGCTTCGGGGCGATACTTTTTTTCTATAGACTTTTGGTTAGGAAAACCCTGCTTAATCTTTCTCTCTCTCTCTCTCTCTCTCTCTCTCTCTCTCTCTCTCTCTCTCTCTCTCTCTCTCTCCTATATTTTCTCTTCTTTCTGTCTACAATTCTTTCTTCTTGATCTGTTCGTGTTCATCAGATTTATTTTTTTGTTGCAACTGCGGTGCAGAGAAACGGTGAGAAACTGAAGGAGGGGAGGGAAAAAAGGTGAGAAGAATGAAAACTATATAAAAAATAATTAATAGAAAAGAAGGCAAGGAAGGAAGAAATAAACTAAACCAATAGAGGGGGTAAATGAGAGAGAGAGAGAGAGAGAGAGAGAGAGAGAGAGAGAGAGAGAGAGAGAGAGAGAGAGAGAGAGAGAGAGAGAGAGAGATGATATAGACGGAAACGGAAAATGAATGGCATAGAGTGTGATAAAGTAAAGAGAGGGGGATTTGGTGGTTATGACCCTCCTCACGAACACTCACACGCACACACACACCTTTACGCCTCTCTGTTTTCCCGTCTCATTCTTTCATTCGCTCACTCCTTCATTCTCCTCTCGTTCCTCCTCGCGCAGCGCTGAATGCGCTCGAGATGCGAGCCCACTCGGGCTCTGAGCGACACCTACAGGCGGCAGGAGGAATGAAGAGTGGGGAACTGGAGGAGGGTGTGCGTGTATGTATGTGTGTGTGTGTGTGTGTGTGTGTGTGTGAGAGAGAGAGAGAGAGAGAGACAGAGAGAGAAAGAGAGAGAGAGAGAGAGAGAGAGAGAGAGAGAGAGAGAGAGAGAGAGAGAGAGAGAGAGAGGTTGAACTCCAAACAAGTCCCTCCCTGGATATTTTGAGAGTAGAATCCATCAATCATTCATTAATACCAAGTTTCCAGTTTTGTCCACCCACCTTCAATAACAGACCATTTTATCAGAGACCCCTACTGTATATGTGCACTTCGTAGGTGTCCAATTACAGATCATAGTCTATATGCTGCTGTACAGTTTATTATCCCAACTCTAACCCGTCCACACTGGAAAATGACCACCTTAGGATAACCACTGCCCAGACTGTGGCTCTATGGTCAAAACTGGTTATATATTAAGGGAAGAGCTAATGAGCTACAAGGGGTTTCTGATGAAGTATCCACTGTCTATCCGCTACTGATTCAAGAAGGAATGCCTTCCACATGCACATGATCACAGAAGAAAGTTAAAAAGACCTGAATGACCATATAAGGAAAGTTAAAGGATCAGTCAGATTACATTCTTATGAATGAAACAGCTGCTATACTGACACCTAGAGGCTTAGCTATATCTGCAAATTGTACTAAAACTACTCCAATCATGGTCACTCCCCTGTTAGCACTTCTCCACCAATCGAACCTTGGTGTTCTACTGAGTTTACATCAGTTTAGATGGGAACCAAGGATACGTCATTAGAGTAGTGATATTGCAGGGGTTGCTGTGGCTGAATTCAGTGCCAGAGCCAGAGCCGTAGATAACCGGTCAGAGTCATGACAGGGTCATTGTTTACTCTGTGTTTACAGCAGGTTCAGGTCAGAGTGAGATATGGAACACGTATAAATTTAGCAGAGCTCAGAGCTGACCTGCTGAGCTTGTGAACCACGGAGAAAAGTATCCAGCGGGCTCCAATGTCGCTCTAATCACAGCCCCAGAAACACAAACAAACAGAGCACATTCCTGTTTTATTTCCTATTGTTTACTTATATAACACGCTGTAAATGACCCCGTCCAGCTCCACTGCGCAATAACATTTTATTTGAGGCTCTGTGCTCTTTCTGGAATTTCTTACACTCTACAGGTTCAGGCTCAGGAACAAACTTCCTGTTTGTTCCAGCAGGAAATGAAATTTTCTGGTTCGTGAACCAATTTAATGCCGATGGAAATCCACTGAACAGTTCCCAAGTAGAATCACGAATGAAGACATTCCAGTTCCTGTTTGGTGAAAAAATAAAGCGCAAACCGAGGAACCGACTCCATTAGATTGATTGAGTCACACGTTATGAATGAACAACTGATGTACGGACATCTAGTGGCCTGATTATATCAACTATCCTGTACTAAAAAAGATTTCACAAAATGGCTATCCCTATATTTGGGACCCGCTGTATGGAGTATAAAATTAGTTCATTCAGGCAGGAAAACTTGATGATTTTTTAAGAAAATCTTCAAAATGTTCTAAATTTTTGGTGGTTCCAAGTGGTTCCAGCTATATGTGAAGTGAAGAAAGGGAAAGAAAGGTATATGACAAAGGATACATTTGCTAACTTCGCCATTGATGGTGAAGATGTAGAAGCATTGGACAGCTTTTGCCTACTTGGATCAATTATTTACAAAAGCTGTCAAGAACCAAGACACTGATTGGCACTCTGCAGAGCAAGTATGAAGGACCTTGAAAACATCTTCAACTGTAATGACATGTCTCTACAAACAGAGATGGGAACCAGGCTATGGTCTTTTCTCTGGTTCTCTGTGGATGTAAAAGCTGGACAATAAACCAGAAGAACACCGACGCCTTTGGAATTTGGCTTGGGAGCCTTTTGAATGGCAAAGATCTGAATGGCAATCTGTGGTCAAAATTTGCAGAGCCATGTTCATCTAGTATTTCTTCTGAAATTAAGATGATTAATGGATAGTTGCTTTCCCTTTTGCTGCAGTAACAGCTTCTACTCTTAGAACATTTCTGTGAGGATTTGATGCCAACCAGTCATTAGAATCCTAGTGAAATCAGGTAATGGTTTTGGACGATTAGTTCCAACATCACAAATGTAACTCCAACTCATCTCAGAGGGTATGGATGGTGCTCTATTACTTCAGAAAATGCAGTTCCACTGCTCCATAACGCAGTGTTGAAATGCTCTGTACCTCTATAGTCAATGCTTGCCATTCAGCATCATGACGGTAAGCTCATGCCCGACTTATCCAGAGCCTCCTTTCCTTTCAGACTTTTCTGTGTCCACACTGAGAGCACACTCATTTTCCAAAATTCACTGATTTGAAGGGGTGCCTAAAATGTCTGGACATGGCATGATAATCATATTCTGATGTATCTCAATATAGATAAAGTACAATCATCTTCCCCACCCACTCTTAACATAGTTAATCTCTTTATTACCACACATTCTGTTATGGAATACAAAAAATAAACATAAAAATAAGTGTGTGTGTGTGTGTGTGTGTGTGTAGGTGTGGGCTGACCCAGAATAACCTCCTTGCTGAGTTATACCTTCCTGGTCAAAGCTCACATGCTGATCACTCAGTAGACCCCATGACCACGTGTGTGTGTGTGTGTGTGTGTGTATTTGCTTTTATCAGAACATCTTTTATGCACTCAATAGAGCCTGCTCAAAAGCTGACCGCTGTCCGGCCATCCACTCAAAGGCCGCATGTGACTCGGGGTTAATTAAAAAGTGTGACAGCTCTGCTGAGAGTTAAACTGTGGCTCAGAGTGGTGCACTGCTGCAATGGACTGAAACTCTAAACTCTATCTCACACAAACACACACACACACAGTAGTGTAAAAGCAGATCTTTATTTATTTATTTAGTTAGTTAATTTTATTTCATCTTCTGCAGACATGTGTTCACGAAGGAGTCTGCCACCATTTTTGCACCTGATGTGAACCTGTGCACTAGGGGGCAGTGTACAAAACAGCATTTCCCAAAATACAACAGAAACTTTACTCTAGTTTTGAGGGACATATAAATATTTTAAAATCCACCTTGTATTTTAGCCAACCTTGCAACAGCTGTGTTTGATGTTGCAGTAGCTCTAGGTCTTGTCCCATGTCCAAATCTACTGTAGTCAAAAAGTATTTATTTGACGCACAGCTCTGTGGAATGATGAATAACAAGTCCATGTCTGTCAACATTGGCATATGAAAATAAGCGAATATTTCCAGTGCCCTGTCACTGGGCCATTACACCACCCTCACCACTATCTACAAACTCCATACCTTCTGACAAGGATACACACAGTGGCCCCGGTCGTGTTGACTAGTGTTAAGAAAAGCATTTGCAGAAAAACTGTTTTTAACGTTACCTCCAATTTTTTTTAGAAAGCTTAAAAATATGTGAGATTTACTGTAAAATATTTAAAGGGGAGGACGGTGAAAACAAAGTGGAAACGATGGGAGAATCCAAGGAAAACAGGAGGGTTGACAGGTATGCTAATAATTCATACTATTTACACTACATAATAATACAAAGTAGGTATTGAATTGTAAGGGACCCATTAATATGCACATATTTCTAGTATCATACCCTTTACTTACTCAGTACATGTTTTATTTTACGGCTTAGTTAACAGGTACTTACTCTGTACTTACCCAGTAATTAGTGGGCTGTAATTTAAAGTGCTACCAATTAAACCTAGAAAATCATACATATACTGTACATACACACATACTAAACATTTCAGAAACAGTAGCTACCGAGTAATCCATAGTGCACTACAATGAGTAAATGAACGTTATCGAATTCTGCACTATACGTTTAACCTGTAGCCTTATTTTCCTTTAAATTCTCCCATTGCACACAAGTAAACTTTAGGACCATTGGTGGGCCCTTGAGTACCTCTATACTACCCTTTATGTCAGTGTAGGTACTGAATTATTCATAGTAGATGAATTAGCAATATCCCCCCTGTGTAAAGGGTCAACAGTACAGTGTAATGGGAACACGTTACTTGCACTAACCTCAGATCTGAGATCCTCATTTTCAGATGTGTGTATGTGAACTAGAAAGAGAGCATGTGTGTGTGTGTGTGTGGGTGTAGCCTCGCCTGGACTGTCCCCCTGTGAGAGTCGCGCTGTATTCTGACTGACAGACTGTTCATTTGCAAATCACTGGTTGGTCCCTTTGTCTCGGGGTAAAGATGTGGATTATTAAAATTCAAAGCTCGCCGTCAGCCTTTCCTCATTTCCTCTGTAGAATTACAGGTACGGCACATGCTGAAATTACTTCACCTGTGCAGCTGAGATCCGAGAACACCAACCTCAGCCTCTCGCAGCGGAGTGAAAAAAGAGGGAGCGAGGGCGAGAGGGAGAAAGACTATTGTTTCTTCCCATCTGTTAAGCAGCCAGTGGAGAGGATTATTTGCCACTGTTAATAGACTGAAAATGAGGGTTTTGTCATTCAATGAGCTCTGATGCACTCTGCAGCTGTCAGTGAGACTGGACTTTTACCAACCCATACACCAATCTCTGACTACTACTGAGAGCTGCTGCGGTGCACCAGGCACTTTTAGTGCAACTGGTGTGTTCACACTGTGGAATGAAAGAGTTATTCAATAATTCCTGGTAGATAGATTGGGAATAGTACTGTCGTTAGTCTGTGATGTACTGGCACTCTTTCCAGGCTGTGTTCTTGTGTCACGCTCAATAATTGTGGGCAGGCCCATGGACCCAGCACAACCCTGAAAAAGATAAAGCAGTTACAGAAAATGAATGAAGGGAAGAATGAATAAATCAATAAATGAACTGCAGTTACTGAATGATGGCAGATACTGTAAAGAATATTGCCTTTAGATTCTAATGATGTACAAAAACAGCTACAACATGAAGTGTTTTGTATAATTAGAGTTTAGTTTGTTTATTTAGAGGATTGGCGACTCAAAAAAGTGTCCGTAGGTGTGAGTGAGTGTGTGTGTGAGTGTGTGTGTTGCCCTGTGAAGGACTGGCGCCCCCTCCAGGGTGTATTCCCGCCTTGCGCCCAATGATTCCAGGTAGGCTCTGGACCCACCGCGACCCTGAACTGGATAAGCGCTTACAGATAATGAATGAATGAATGAATGAATGTTTATTTAGATTGCTATTGTGTATCGTGGATAGGGCAGAGGGTTAGACTATAATGTGTAGTGTATGATGTAATGTACTAGTGTGCAGTGTATATCTTAAGAATAAACTGAGAATATATAATGTAAAATATAGCTGGCAGTGAGAATGTAGTGAATTGAGCCTATAGTTTAGGAACTATAAACTTTCTGAAACATTTTTTTCTGAAAATGGCAAAACAAGTAGCATTCTACATGAGTTCCATGAACATAAAAGCATGGCAAAAAACATGTACATCAATATATTCTGCATATGGGGATATTGCTGTATCCAGAAGTACATGTGTGTTTGGGTTTAGATGATTTAAAGATGGTGATTTTAATATTAGCATTAACATTATCATGAATGTAGGGTATAAACACAATTCATAGATTATTCATTCATTACCCGTAAGAGCTTATCCAGTTCAGGGTCACGGCGGGTCCGGAGCCCACCCGGAATCACTGGGTGCAAGGCAGGAACACACCCTGGAGGGGGCGCCAGTCCTTCACAGGGTGACACACACACACACACACCTACACCTATGGACACTTTTGAGTCACCAATCCACCTACCAATATGTGTTTTTGGGCTGGAGCACCTGGAGGAAACCCACACAGACACAGGGAGAACACACCAAACTCTTCATAGACAGTCACCCAGAGCAGGACTCAAACCCACAACCTCCAGGTCCCTGGAGCTTTGTGACCACGACACTACCTGCGCCACTGTGCCGCCCAATTTGTATGTTATATTTTGTGGAATAAAATGACAATTCTCACTTTTAATACTATGCAGCTGTTACCATAAAATGACAAAACAGCATGAGAAGGCTTCAGTTTTTAAATTACAATTACACATTGCACACAAAGGTGTGATGGTGAGTACGGTGAGAGTAGAACACAGTGTAGAGTGGACAGACCGAGAGACAGGTCAGAATCCACGCTTTAAAAAGGGCGTTTGAGACGAGGGGGCTCAGCTGTTTTATGAATTTGAAATGCTTGCTTGCTTTGCCTGTCATTTCAGATGTTTGGGAAGTCTGTAATTGCACAATGTCAGAGTGAGGCATTCTTTATGCCGTGACACTACAGTTACGGAAGGTGCTTGGTGCAAAGCTGGAGAATAACAGGCTTACTGTGGGCTGACAGGGCACAGACACACACACATACACTCGCTCATGCTGGAGTCATGCTTGTGGGTAAAGCCACAGGCAGCAGGAAGGTCTCTGGCTAATCCGCACTAATGAGAGTGTACCTGCTTACTGTCAGAAAAATGGAGACAGACACATGGTTCTGGTCTGTACACACCGGCTGAATCTGATGCACTCACACACACACACACACTCACTCACTCTCTCTCTTTCTCTCTCTCTCACACACACACACACACACTCTCACTCTCTAGATACAAACACTGGCCTCTTTATTTAAACACATGTCCATGTAAGTCCACCTTGCTTGTGTAAAGTTAGAGACTGTAACTCATCTGTTGATGACCATCTTCTCATTCTTCACCAGTGATTAGTATCTGCCAGTTGCTGAAGCTGGACTATTTTTAAGTGGTCCAACAATTGTATTGGGAACGGAGCGTGACCTAAACAATATCTGGACAGTGGTTGTCATGGTTGTCTCTTTCCACTGGTGGAATGCACAGGTGTAGATATGATATGAGTCTATCATCTCTATACTCACTGCCCCCAGAGCTGGGCTGGTGAGTAGGGGAGCTATGCTATTTGGAGTTCTGGGATGAGATGAAGCAGTGTTTTTGATCCAGCATCAGTGTCCTAGTCGACTAATGTCCTGGGGGCTGCCATCAAATACACACCACAGTGTTTTTAAGCATTGGACATAATTTTTTTTATTGAATTTGCAACTATATATTGACGCGTGTGTGTGTGTGTGTGTTTGTGGGTGTGGCTGTTGGTGTGTTTATGTGATTCAAATCAGATGAAACAAATCCCTGTTTATCACTGAGGACCAAAAGATAAGGACTTCCGTATCCGCTTATCATTAACACACACACACACACACACACACACACACACACAAACCCCCTGATACAACACACTCATTAACTCCAACAAGGGGATGAATTATTCAGCATGGTAATCTCTCTCGCTAACACACTCATGCACACACACACACACACACACACACACACAAAATCTCATTTGCAAACACTAACACACATATGCATGGATGCACACAGGCACAGCTATTACCATACTTACACACACACACTCACACACTCACACACACACAGATGTAAACATAAATGCATTTACACACCTGGCCCCAACACAGGTGTACAGATAAATGCACACTCTCTCTCTCTCTCTCTCTCTCTCTCTCTCTCTCTATGTGCTGAAGTATCCACTTCTCTGAGTGGCAGTTTCTGATAACACTGGGGGCAATATTTGCTGACACGTATTACAGTACAGCAAACATAAAGAAATAAATGCTTTACTATATTAAAACAATGATAAATATTCAGTGAGACGTCCTCAGTTTGAGCTCCAGCTGCACTAATGATAAATGGCTTCAGGAACTTTGGGTTCTTCCTGAAAATCTAAAGTCTGTATTAGTCCAGGAGTCTTTTTTTTCATGTCTCTGTTTGTGTAGTTTCCACAATTAAACAATGTGTTCACCCAGGGCAAAACTGATTGTAATTCAGGTGGTCTTTCAGGTGGTCATAGTCAATTCTCAGTTTAACTTGTAAACTTTGGATGAAATTGTGGTTGCCCTGTTGCAGCACATATAACAAGTGCAGAAATGCAACAATGTAAAATGAGTACTGTATACAATTTGTTTATAGTAATATTTGTCATAATGTACTAAAAAAATTTATATGTAATACATAATGTACTCGACTGTAGAGGATTTACAACATTTTAAAATGTATTCCTTTTTTAATTTTATATCATTATTTCTCAAACATATTTTTGGAGGTTGTTATGAAGTAATTTTTATAATGTATTTAGAAAATATATTTTATAAAATGACACAAATAATTTTAATATGCTAAGTATTTCCACACTAGTATATAAATAACTCCAAATAATAATTCTAAATTTTACCAGCATTTTTATGAAATATATAGATATACAGGGGTTGGACAATGAAACTGAAACACCTGTCATTTTAGTGTGGAAGGTTTCATGGCTAAATTGGACCAGTCTTGTGGCCAATCTTCATTAATTGCACATTGCACCAGTAAGAGCAGGGTGTGAAAGTTCAATTAGCAGAGGGTAAGAGCACAGTTTTGCTCAAAATATTGTTTTCCCCACATCCGGGAGAGTTACGTTGTGGAGAAGCCCCAAAGAAGCGTACCACCCAGACTGTTGCATGCCCAGAGTGAAGCATGGGGGTGGATCAGTGATGGTTTGGGCTGCCATATCATGGCATTCCCTTGGCCCAATACTTGCGCTAGATGGGCGCGTCAGTGCCAAGGACTACCGAACCATTCTGGAGGACCATGTGCATCCAATGGTTCAAACATTGTGTCCTGAAGGCGGTACCGTGTATCAGGACGACAATGTACCAATACACACAGCAAGACTGGTGAAAGATTGGTTTGATGAACATGAAAGTGAAGTTGAACATCTCCCATGGCCTGCACAGTCACCAGATCTAAATATTTTTGAGCCAATTTGGGGTGTTTTGGACGAGCGAGTCAGGAAACGTTTTCCTCCACCAGCATCACGTAGTGACCTGGCCACTATCCTGCAAGAAGAATGGCTTAAAATCCCTCTGACCACTGTGCAGGACTTGTATATGTCAGTCCCAAGACGAATTGTCGCTGTACTGTCCGCAAAAGGAGGCCCTACACCATACTAATAAATGATTGTGGTCTAAAACCAGGTGTTTCAGTTTCATTGTCCAACCCCTGTAGATTTGTAATAATAGAGAATTTATTACCAGTTCATCTATGAACATACAGTTCATAGAACAACATGTAGTTATGTTGACATAAATCATAATGCGAATGTGTGATGATAGGAATAATACTTAGGTCCATCACTCTACACTTGATCATTTTTAACATAAACATTAAAACTGCACTTGAATATGACCTTATTTGCACCATATTCACAAAATGGTTAGTTTAATCATTTCTGCCTGTCCAGCTAAAACACATGCAAATGGAGGGAAAAGAACTCCAGAAAAAAAAAAAAAAAAAAAAAAAAAATCTCTGAAATATCACAGCTGAGCAGTACCCCGCTGATCAACAGTCAGAAATGTAGAACATCATCAACTCTCCAACTAAAGTTTTTACACAGGCTTGCACTATATATTTAAACACACACACACACACACACACACACACACACACACACACTTTACGTCCATTAAGTGCCTCACTTTGACCCAGTTCTTCAATGGCCACAACTACAACTGAGCAGGTATTATTTGGTTGGTGGGTTATTCCCAACACTCCACTTCACTGAAACTGTGTATTGCGCTTGTATACATGGATCAGACACAGAAGTGCTGCTGGAGTTTCCTGTCACTGTCCTACCTTCTTGGTCCACCTTGTAGATGTAAAATCAGACACAGTAGCTCATTTGTTGCTGCACAGTGCAGCCATTGGCCAATGAGTGTAGGACAGGGAGGATATTTTAATATTTCACTGATCAGTAGAATTCCATATTGCTTTTGTTGTTGTACACTATTAAAGTGCTATTAAATGTAAAAAATATATACCTGCTAGCATCAGATATATACTGTATATTGATCTTATAGTGTACATCTGTTTACAACTTATCCATGCTAAGAAATTATTGTCCAATTCATAAGTGTATAACGGTTAGAAACACCATAAATAAAGCATTTTGGATATTACCCACCAACTAAGCATTGTTTAAGGTGTGTTATGATTTAGGCGTAATTTAGAATAAATATTAATGGTAGGTGCAAATATAATCTAAAATGACCTGTCCACTGCATTAGCCTTATAGCTCTAGTTATAAAACTGAAGAAACTTCAAAAGTCTTGGCTGATTGAGAACGTTTGGGGTTAAAAGCAAGACTCTCTTCTCCTTTTCCTGATCTACAGATCATGATGTAGAGATTTACACTTACAGTTTTGCTGTGTTTGTGTTGTGCCCCTCTTGGTGTTTATTGCTATTCTCCCTCAGCAACTTTAAGGCAGATAAGAGCTTTTCCGATAGCTTCTCCGGATGAAGTGCTTCTGCTCCTAAGACCTTCAATTACTCTTCTGTTTCTCTGTCATTTCCGGCCATTTGCCAGCATCAAGTCATCCATGACTTCAAACGGCAACAAAGACACTTAGTCAATGAAAGGCCGTAGCGGATGCAACTGGATCCTTGTCAGTTATTGTTAGCCATTGACTTCCTCTTGATCAAATTAACACATAGCGGTTTTCATCTATGTAAAGGGTTTGTATTGCTGTAAACACTGAGGATATTTCTGTCTTTTTTCAGCCTATATATTTTATTTATTTTATTTTTAACAGTTTATTGAATACATTTTATGGCCCACACATCCTGAGAACTGTTATCACCTTATTTTGGAAACTAAACAGTCTCTAAGCAGTACTTTGTTAAGCAGTGTCCCAAAGGTTAGAGAATTGGGCTTGGGACTTAAGTTTCAGGGAATTTGTGGACAGGGAGGAATGAAGGGACAGTGCTTAAACATAAATGGCTGAGGTGTCATTGAGTAAGACAACTAACCTCCAACTACTCACGTGTGTGTGCCCCTAGTGCATGTGTTTGTGTGTGTTCAGTGCCACTGATGTGTTAAATGCACAGGTACTCTTGTGCAATGAGTATAAAAGCATGTTAACCAGCCATTGTTTTCCATTTATTACAACAAGCTCTCCAAAAAATGACAGATACACAATGAAAAGGATCACCATGTATAAACATAACGTCTCTACTCTGTGATTCACCTCACTGGATGAAGTGAAACCAAGCCCCACCCATTTCCCACAGGATGAGACATACAAATTGACCTCCAGTTTTGCCAAAGCCCACCCAAGGGTCTAAACACTACATGAGCTCCCATCCACTGTGGCACTTTTTTGTTAAATCCACACAAACAGACTGCTATGTAATAGTGATGGGAATTTCGGCTCTTTTTGGGGAGCTGGCTCTTTTGGCTCGGCTCTTTCAGCTCCTAAATGGCTCTTTGTTTTACTACTTATTTCCACTGGTACAGAACAATATTACCTACATTTTAAATGACTATATGGACAAAACATTATTGTTCAATATTAAAAATAATAGTGTTGCAATGGCCAATTGATTTATGGCTGTCTTGTAATAACTCACTGATTGCACTCACACATTCAGTTGTATAAATAACTGGATTTTTATTTAAACACCTTAATAAAAAAATCACTTGTAAACTCTGAAATATAGCCAATGGAACCCAAAAGGTAGATATTACAAAATAGCTCATTAAATTAAATAATCGTCCATTTCTGGGGAATAAAATAAACAAATACTCTGCAAAGTGTAAAACAGCAGCATTCAACGGTAGTGATTAACACAACCACAACTGTCAACAAACATTTAACTGATTTAACATTTTCTTCAACTATTTTTTGGAAGGCAGATTGGCATTCAGGAAAACCAAGTGTCTCCGCTTGGAGGGTTGGAGGGTTGGAGCTTGCTTGTTGTTCTCTGATTGGTTGAATGACAAGCCTTAGAAAAAAATGGCTCGGTCTTAGACGGGAACGTTCACTCATCGTTCACTTACAAGAGCCGGCTCTTTGGACCGGTTCATTCGCGACCGACACATCATTAGTATGTAAATCTAGAAAGAGTGTTGTAAACAGATGTGGGAAAATATTTCACAAAAGTAAATGGTGACAAATGAAAATGGTTAATGGTCTTTTGACATAGGGAACTCACATAGGGACAGTGAAATGTACCACCACATTCATACAACTCTAATACGAGAATGAGACAAACACAAGCTTCCTCCAAGACACGTGAAACCATCAAAGAGTTCTTTTAAACTGCTGATAACACAACATCACTAGACAGTTCAACACACTTGGAGGAGAATGCTAACAGCCGGGATGTACATATCTGTTAAGCTGGCTAGCATTATACTGATGACTGGAGAAGGATAGACACCCTACCCAGCCAGTGAAAGTGAGGCTAACTGTTTTGACTTATTCTCCCTTACGGACCGCTCAGTAGCCCCTGAAATATTTACCTTTTTTGGAGTTATATTAAATGTTGCCATTGTCAGGTCACTGAGTTGGTCACCGCACAAAGAGGAGGCAGGAATGTCTAGGGTGGCTGGGTAAATTGGATTTTTTAAACAAACTACTCCGCTAAATTGTGACCTATGCTGAGGTCACAGGAGATGACCCTGAAAGAGAGATGGTCTTTATTAGTGTAACCTTATTGTACTTTGATGAAAAAACTGAACTCCCAAATACTGACCCTTCCAGCTATATCTCTCTGACCATCATTAACCCCACCACACATACAGACTCTCTCTCTCTCTCTCTCTCTCTCTCTCTCTCTCACACACACACACACACACACACACTGGCCAGCACTCTACCGCTGTGGAGTGTGAGTGACATTTAGATAAAGGTGAGGGAGAAAGGCCCAGCTGTGCCGCTGCCTAACGCCACACAGTCCACACACACACACCACACACACCGGCCTTTCTGACGCTCGGAAGTCAAATTATAGCTCACAGTCTGACATTTCCATTGTATTGGCAGAGTGCTGTTTTATTCACCTAATTAGTCCATTAGGTACATCACTGATCCCTCTCCATCTCTCTCTCTCTCTCTCTCTCTCTCTCTCTCTCTCTCTCTCTCTCTCTCTCTCTCTCTCTCTCTCTTTCCCTCTCTCTCTGAGAACAGAACAGAGAGAGAGGGGGATGAAAGGACAGAGGGACGAGAGAGAGAAAG